>NC_052095.1:3451519-3587439 GCF_015852505.1 Tachyglossus aculeatus | reverse complement strand
TTCCTTTCCCTTCCCTCCTCCTCCCATCCTCCCCACCCTCCCCTCTTCCTCACCCCTTCCCCTTCCCCTTCCCGCCTCTCCATCCCTCCCGGGTGGGTTCCCTGTCTTGTTGCGCAGGCAGCAGTCGAGCCTGTGGCAGGCCGGGGACCGGTACCGGGCGCACCGGAGCGGCCCACACGGGGCGGCCCTCGGACCCCCGGACCCCCCCCGCCAGGAGGACCCCCGGGATGGACGCCGGCCCCAGGATGAGACCCCCGGCCCCGAGACGGTAACCACCCCGCGGCCCCGGGCGGGGAGACGAGGCAGGTTGGCAGCAGGTTGCGTTGCCGGCTTGTCCTTCCCAAGGGCCTAGTGACGGTGCTCTGCGCACAGTAGGCGCTCAATAGATACGATTGAGTGAATGAACGAGACGGACGGACGGACGGACGGACGGACGGAGAGAGAGCACCCACCGGTCCTGGGGGGTGGGCCCCGGTCCGGGGGCCACCGGGCAGCTCGGGCACGGGGCGGGGGGGGGTCCCTCTGTGCCCTCGCAGCGCCGAGACGACCCGGGCGATGAGCGGAGGAGGAGGAAGAGGAGGAGGAAGAGGAGGCAGTGGAGAGCCGAAGCCCCCACCCCCCTGGCGTGAGTGACCGCCATCCCCCCCCAGCAAGGGCGCACACATACACAGACACACTCCGCACAACGGGGAGGGAGGGAGGAGGAGGGATGGAGAGGATGGGGTGGAGTGAAGGTGGAGGGATGGAGAGGGAGAGTGGAGAGAGGGAGAAAGAGGAAGGGGAGGAGGGAGAGGGGATGGGGAAAAGGAGGAGGGATGGGGAGGAAGGAGGAGGAAGGGAATGGAGAAAAGGGGGAGGGATGGGGAGGAAGGAGGAGAAGGGGGGCGGAAGAGGGATGGGGAGGAAGGAGGAGGGATGAGGAAGGGGATGGGGAAGAGGAGGAGGAGTGAGGAAGAGGGATGGGGAGGAAGGAGGAAGGATGAAGGGAATGGGGAAAAAAGGAGGGATGGGGAGGAAGGAGGAGGGGATGAGGAGGAGGGATGGGGAGGAAGGAGGAGGGATGAGGAAGGAGATGGGGAAAGGGAGGAGGGATGGGGAGGAAGGAGGAGGGATGAGGAAGGGGATGGGGAAGAGGAGCCGGGGCAGAGATGTAGATTCGGGTGTCATCAGCGTAGCGATGATAGCTGAAGCCGTGGGAGCGAATGAGGTCGCCGAGGGAGTGAGTGTAGATCGAGACCAGAAGGGGACCGAGAACCGAACCTTGGGGAACCCCCACAGTAAGGGGATGGGAGAGGGAGGAGGTGCCCGCAAAAGAGACACAATGAACGACCAGAGAGATAAGAGGAGAACCAGGAGAGGACGGAGTCCGTGAAGCCGAGGTCGGATAGCGTGGTGAGGAGAAGGGGGTGGGCCACAGGGTCGAAGGCAGCCGAGAGGGCGAGGAGGATTAGGACGGAGTAGGAGCCGTGGGATTTGGCAAGCAGGGGGTCATCGGTGACCTTTGAGAGGGCAGTTTCCGGGGAATGAAGGGGACGGAAGCCAGACTGGAGGGGGCTGAGGAGAGAGTTGGCGTGGAGGAATTCCAGGCAGCGCGTGTAGACTTCAAGGAGTTTGGAAAGGAAGGGTAGGCGGGAGATGGGGCGAGGATAACTAGAAGATGAGGTGGGGTCAAGAGAGGAAAAGGAGGAGGGATGAGGGGGGAGAGGAAGGAAAAGGGAAGAGGAGGGATGGAGAGGGAGGGAAAGGGGTTGGGGAAAAGGAGGAAGGATGAGGAGGGAGAAGAGAAGGAAAGGAAGAAGAGGAGGGATGAGAGGAGGGAGAAGGGATGGGGAGGAAGAGGAGGAGGGAGAAGGGAAGGAAGAGGAGGGATGGGGAGGTGGAGGAGGGATGAGAGGAGGGAGAAGGGAAGGAAGAGGAGGGATGAGAGGAGGGAGAAGGGAAGGAGGAGGAGGACGGATGAGGTGGGGTAGGAGGGATGGGGAGGTGGAGGAGGGATGAGAGGAGGGAAAAGGGAAGGAAGAGGAGGAGGAGGAGGGATGAGGTGGGGAGGAGGGAGTAGGGAAGGAAGAGGAGGAGGGATGGGGGAGGGGGAGGAGGGATGAGGAAGGAGAAGGGAAGGAAAAGGAGGAGGGATGAGGTGAGGGGGAGGAGGGATGAGGGGAGGGGGAGGAGGGATGAGGAAGGAGAAGGGAAGGAAAAGGAGGAGGGATGAGGTGAGGGGGAGGAGGGATGAGGGGAGGGGGAGGAGGGATGAGGAAGGAGAAGGGAAGGAAAAGGAGGAGGGATGAGGTGAGGGGGAGGAGGGATGAGGGGAGGGGGAGGAGGGATGAGGGGAGGAAGAGGAGGGATGGGGAGGTGGAGGAGGGATGAGAGGAGGGAGAAGGGAAGGAAGAGGAGGGATGAGCTGAGGGAGAGGAGGGGGAAGGGAAGGAGGAGGAGGGATGGGGAGGTGGAGGAGGGAGGAGCGAAGGAAGAGGAGGGATGAGGGGAGGGAGAGGAGGGGAGGGAAAGGGGATGGGGAGGAGGAGGGATGGAGAGAGGGAAGAAGAGGAAGGGGAGGAGGAGGAGGAGGAGGAAGGAGAGAGGGGTGGGGTCTCCCCCACCTCCCCGGTGACCCCTCCACTGCTGTCCCCCATCCCGGCCCCCCAGGGTGATCCCGCAGTCCACGGCGGAGCGGAGCGCCAGGACCCCGGACGACCCCCGGAAGCCCGCCCTCAGAAGGTGACCCCCGACCCCCGACCCCCGGTCGACCCCAGGCCCGCGGACCCCGCCCCTCCATCCCCTCCGGGCCATCGATCCGGGGTGCGGAGCACTGCGCTAAGCGCTGGGGAGAGGACCAGAGACTTAATAGCAGTCATAATGATGGCGATGGCGTCTGTTGAGCGCGTAGTATTCCGTCATCCATTCAGTCGTATTTACTGAGCGCTTCCTGTGCGCGGAGCACTGGACTAAGCGCTTGGGAAGGACAAGTTGGCAACATATAGAGAAGATCAGTCAATCAGTCGTATTTATTGAGCGCTTATTATGCGCAGAGCACTGGACTAAGCGCTTGGGAAGGACAAGTTGGCAACATATAGAGACGGTCAATCAATCAGTCAATCAGTCCTATTTATTGAGCGCTTCCTGTGTGCAGAGCACTGGACTAAGCACTTGGCAAGGACACATTGGCAACATATAGATGGTCAATCAATCAATCAATCGTATTTATTGAGCGCTTCCTGTGTGCACAGCACTGGACTAGGCGCTTGGGAAGGACAAGTTGGCAACATAGACGGTCAGTCAATCAATCGTATTTATTGAGCGCTTCCTGTGTGCAGAGCACTGGACTAAGCGCTTGGGAAGGACACGGCAACATATAGAGACGGCCAATCAATCAATCAATCAATCAATCAATCAATCGTATTTATTGAGCGCTTCCTGTGTGCAGAGCACTGGACTAAGCACTTGGGAAGGACAAGTTGGCAACATAGACGGTCAGTCAATCAATCGTATTTATTGAGCGCTTCCTGTGCGCAGAGCACTGTACGAAGCGCTCGGGAAGTCCAAGTTGGCAACATATAGAGACGGTCAATCAATCAGTCAATCAATCAACCCAATCGTATTTATTGAGCGCTTCCTGAGTGCAGAGTACTGTACTAAGCGCTCGGGAAGTCCATGTTGGCAACATATAGAGCTGGTCCCTACCCAACAGCGGGCTCACAGTCTAAAAGGAGGGGACAGAGAACAAAACCAAACACACTAACAAAATAAAATAAATAGAATAGATATGTACGAATGAAATTAATTAATTAGTTAATTAATAAATGGACAGAGTAATAGGGACATCCAAGCCAATCGGGTTGGACGCAGTCCCTGTCCCCCGTGGGCCTCACGCGCTCAATAATTGAGCCAATAATAATAATAATGATAATAATTGACTGAATTCATTCATTCCATCGTATTTATTGAGCGCTTCCTGTGTGCAGAGCACTGGACTAAGCGCTTGGGAAGGACAAGTTGGCAACATCTAGAGACGGTCAATCAATCAATCAATCGTATTTATTGAGCGCTTCCTGTGTGCAGAGCACTGGACTAAGCGCTTGGGAAGGACAAGTTGGCAACATAGACGGTCAATCAATCAATCAATCGTATTTATTGAGCGCTTCCTGTGCGCAGAGCACTGGACTAAGCGCTTGGGAAGGACAAGTTGGCAACATAGACGGTCAATCAATCAATCAATCGTATTTATTGAGCGCTTCCTGTGTGCAGAGCACTGGACTAAGCGCTTGGGAAGGACAAGTTGGCAACATAGACGGTCAATCAATCAATCAATCAATCGTATTTATTGAGCGCTTCCTGTGTGCAGAGCACTGGACTAAGCGCTTGGGAAGGACAAGTTGGCAGCGTATAGAGACGGTCAATCAATCAATCAATCATATTTATTGAGCGCTTCCTGTGTGCAGAGCACTGGACTAAGCGCTTGGGAAGGACAAGTTGGCAACATAGAGAGACGGTCAATCAATCAGTCAATCAATCGTATTTATTGAGCGCTTCCTGTGTGCAGAGCACTGGACTAAGCGCTTGGGAAGGACAAGTTGGCAACATATAGAGACGATCAATCAATCAATCGTATTTATTGAGCGCTTCCTGTGTGCAGAGCACTGGACTAAGCGCTTGGGAAGGACAAGTTGGCAACATACAGAGACGGTCAATCAATCAGTCAATCAATCAATCGTATTTATTGAGCGCTTCCTGTGTGCAGAGCACTGGACTAAGCGCTTGGGAAGGACAAGTTGGCAACATACAGAGACGGTCAATCAATCAGTCAATCAATCAATCGTATTTATTGAGCGCTTCCTGTGTGCAGAGCACTGGACTAAGCGCTTGGGAAGGACAAGTTGGCAACATAGAGAGACGGTCAATCAATCAATTAATCAATCGTATTTATTGAGCGCTTCCTGTGTGCAGAGCACTGGACTAAGCGCTTGGGAAGGACAAGTTGGCAACATACAGAGACGGTCAATCAATCAGTCAATCAATCAATCGTATTTATTGAGCGCTTCCTGTGTGCAGAGCACTGGACTAAGCGCTTGGGAAGGACAAGTTGGCAACATAGAGAGACGGTCAATCAATCAATTAATCAATCGTATTTATTGAGCGCTTCCTGTGTGCAGAGCACTGGACTAAGCGCTTGGGAAGGACAAGTTGGCAACATACAGAGACGGTCAATCAATCAGTCAATCAATCAATCGTATTTATTGAGCGCTTCCTGTGTGCAGAGCACTGGACTAAGCGCTTGGGAAGGACAAGTTGGCAACATAGAGAGACGGTCAATCAATCAATCAATCAATCATATTTATTGAGCGCTTCCTGTGTGCAGAGCACTGGACTAAGCGCTTGGGAAGGACAAGTTGGCAATATAGAGAGACGGTCAATCAATCAATCAATCATATTTATTGAGCGCTTCCTGTGCGCAGAGCACTGTACTAAGCGCTCGGGAAGTCCAAGTTGGCAACATCTAGAGACGGTCCCGACCCGACAGTGGGCTCACAGTCTAGAAGCGGGAGACAGAAAACAAAACAAAACATGTTAAAATAAGATACATGGAATAAATATGTACAAATAAAATTAATTAATTAATTAGTTAATTAATAAATAAACAGAGTAATAGGGACATCCAAGCCAATCGGGTTGGACGCAGTCCCTGTCCCCCGTGGGCCTCATGCGCTCAATAATTGAGCCAATAACAATAATAATAATAATAATTGACTGAATTCATTCATTCATTCCATCGTATTTATTGAGCGCTTCCTGTGTGCAGAGCACTGGACTAAGCGCTTGGGAAGGACAAGTTGGCAGCGTATAGAGACGGTCAATCAATCAATCAATCATATTTATTGAGCGCTTCCTGTGTGCAGAGCACTGGACTAAGCGCTTGGGAAGGACAAGTTGGCAACATACAGAGACGGTCAATCAATCAGTCAATCAATCAATCGTATTTATTGAGCGCTTCCTGTGCGCAGAGCACTGGACTAAGCGCTTGGGAAGGACAAGTTGGCAACATAGACGGTCAATCAATCAATCAATCGTATTTATTGAGCGCTTCCTGTGCGCAGAGCACTGGACTAAGCGCTTGGGAAGGACAAGTTGGCAACATCTAGAGACGGTCAGTCAATCAATCAATCAATCAATCGTATTTATTGAGCGCTTCCTGTGCGCAGAGCACTGTACTAAGCGCTCGGGAAGTCCAAGTTGGCAACATATAGAGACGGTCAATCAATCAATCAATCGTATTTATTGAGCGCTTCCTGTGTGCAGAGCACTGGACTAAGCGCTTGGGAAGGACAAGTTGGCAACATCTAGAGACGGTCAATCAATCAATCAATCGTATTTATTGAGTGGTTCCTGTGTGCAGAGCACTGGCCTAAGCGCTTGGGAAGGACAAGTTGGCAACATAGACGGTCAATCAATCAATCAATCGTATTTATTGAGCGCTTCCTGTGCGCAGAGCACTGTACTAAGCGCTCGGGAAGTCCAAGTTGGCAACATCTAGAGACGGTCCCGACCCGACAGCGGCCTCCCTCTTGTCTCCCCCCCCCGCCACCGGCGCTTAGAACAGTGCTTGGCACATAGTAAGCGCTCCTCACAGATGCCATCGTTATTAATCAACATTCCCTGCCCACAAGGACCACTGGATCACCTTGTCACCCCCCCCCCCGAGCGCTTAGTACATCATCATCATCATCATCAATCGTATTTATTGAGCGCTTCCTATGTGCAGAGCACTGGACTAAGCGCTTAGTACATCATCATCATCATCATCATCATCAATCGTATTTATGGAGCGCTTCCTATGTGCAGAGCACTGGACTAAGCGCTTAGTACATCATCATCATCATCATCATCAATCGTATTTATGGAGCGCTTCCTATGTGCAGAGCACTGGACTAAGCGCTTAGTACATCATCATCATCATCATCATCAATCATATTTATTGAGCGCTTCCTATGTGCGGAGCACTGGACTAAGCGCTTAGTACATCATCATCATCATCATCATCATCAATCGTATTTATGGAGCGCTTCCTATGTGCAGAGCACTGGACTAAGCGCTTAGTACATCATCATCATCATCATCATCAATCGTATTTATGGAGCGCTTCCTATGTGCAGAGCACTGGACTGAGCGCTTAGTACAGTGCCTGGCACAGCGTAAGCGCTTAGCAGATGCCGTAATGATCATTATCAGTAGTAGTATTTTTATCATCAGTGTAGACGCGCCGTGGGGGGGGCCGGGGGTTGGCACCCTGAGCGTCCCCCCCCCCCCTCCAACCCGCCCGTGTCTCTCGTGTGTCTCTGTCGTCTCTGTCACGTCTCTCAGCCCGGCGGCCCCCCCGAGGGTCAGGAGGAAAAGAAGCCCCCCAACCCCGACGCGCGCCCGGAAATCCGGGTACTCTCCGGCCCCCTGCCCATCCATCCATCCATCCATCCGTCCTCCCTCCCTCCCATGTCCCGCTCATCCCCTGCCCATCCCTTTCCCACCCTCGGCCCATCCTCCCGCCCCGCCCCTGCCCACCCCCTGCCCATCTCCCATTCATCCCCGTGCCTGCCCATTCCTTACCCCCCCCCCGCCCCCCGTGCCCATCTCCCAGCCATCCCCTGCCCACACTCCCGGCCATCTCCCATCCATCCCCCCTGCCCATCCCTTGCCCATCCTCCTGCCCACCCCCTGCCCACCCCCTACCCATCTCCCACCCATCCCCCTGCCCTTCCTCCCGCCCACCCCCTGCCCATCTCCCGCCCACCCCCTGCCCATCCTCCCGCCCACCCCCTGCCCATCCTCCCGCCCACCCCCTGCCCATCTCCCGCCCACCCCCTGCCCATCCTCCCGCCCACCCCCTGCCCATCTCCCATCCATCTGCCCTGCCCATCTTCCACTCACCCCCTGCCCATCTTCCGCTCACCCCCTTCCCATCTCCCGCCCATCCCCTGCCCATCCTCCGGCCCATCCTCCTGCCCACCCCTGCCCATCCTCCCTCCCATCCCCTGCCCACCCTCTGCCCACCCTCTGCCCATCTTCCACTCACCCCCTGCCCATCTCCCATCCATCCCCTGCCCATCCTTCTGCTCATCCCCTGCCCCTCCCCTGCCCATCTTCCACTGACCCCCTGCCCATCTCCCACCCATCCCCTGCCCACCCTCCCGCCCATCCCCTGCCCATCCTCCCACACATCCTCCCGCCCATCCCCTGCCCATCCCCTGCCCATCCTCTGCCCATCCTCTGCCCATCATCTTCCACTCACTCCCTGCCCGCCTCCCGCTCACCCCCTGCCCATCTCCCATCCATCCCCTGCCTATCCTCCCGTCCATCTCCCGCCCATCCTCCCGCCCATCCTCTGCCCATCCCCTGCCCATCTCCCGCCCACCTTCTGCCCATCTCCCGCCCATCCCCTGCCCATCCTCCTGCCCATCCTTTGCCCATCTTCTGCCCATCCTCTACCCATCTTCTGCCCATCCTCTACCCATCTTCTGCCCATCCCCTGCCCATCTTCCACTCACCCCCTGCCCATCTCCCGCCCACCCCCTGCCCATCTCCCATCCATCCCCTGCCCATCCTCCCACTCATGCTCTGCCCACCCCCTGCCCATCTCCCGCCCATCCCCTGCCCACCCCCTGCCCCCCCTCCCGCCCACCCCCGGCCCATCCTCCCGCCCACCCTCTGCCCATCCTCTGCCCATCTTCCACTCACCCCCCGCCCATCTCCCATCCACCCCCTGCCCACCCTCCCGTCCATCCCCTGCCCATCCTCCCGCCCACCCCCTGCCCATCCTCCCGTCCAGCCTCTGTCCATCCTCCCGCCCATCCTCTGCCCATCCCCTGCCCATCTTCCGCTCACCCCCTGCCCATCTCCCGCCCACCCCCTGCCCACCCTCCCGCCCATCCCCTGCCCACCCCCTCGCCCATCCTCTGCCCATCCCTTGCCCATCCTCCCGCCCACCCCCCCGCCCATCCTCCCACCCACCCCCTGCCCATCTCCCACTCATCCCCTGCCCACCCCCTGCCCACCCCCCCCCCCCCGCGCCCGGCTCCCCCTTTTCCGCAGCTGCAGCGCCGCCGCCCCCCCCAGGACCAGGGCCAACCTGCGCTAGACGCCCCCGACACCCCCCACCCCCCCCCCCCCACCGGGAGACCCTCCGGCGGGACCAGCGGGACCAGGACCAGGAGGAGGAAGAGGAAGAGAGACCCCCCAGCCCCCCGGGCCCACCAGGGCAACCACGGCCAGCAAGAGAGGCCCTCCCTCCACGGAGAGGCCGAGGAGACCTCCCTGCCTCCGCGGACCCTGCCGGCTCGCTGCGGGGGCTCTCTGTCCGTCTCGGAGATCTCCGTCTTGGGGGGGTCTCCGTCTCGGGGGGTCTCTGTCAGAAGTCTCTGTCTTAGAGGTCTCTGTGCCGGGGGTCTCTCTGTCTCGGAGGTCTCTGTCTCGGGGGTCTCTATCTCAGAGGTCACTGTCTCGGACGTCTCTGTCAGAGTCTCTGTCTCGGGGATCTCTCTGTCTCAGCAGTCTCTCTGTCTCGGAGGTCTCTGTCTCAGAGGTCTCTGTCTTGAGGGTCTCTCTGTCTCAGAGGTCTCTGTCTCGGGGGGTCTCTCTGTCTCGAGGTCTCTATCTCAGAGGTCTCTCTGCCACAGAGATCTCTGTCTCGGAGGTCTCTGTCTCAGAGGTCTCTGTCTCAGGGGTCTCTCTCAGAGGTCACCGTCTCGGGGGTCGCTATCTCAGAGGTCTCTCTCTGTCTCAGAGGTCTCTGTCAGAGATCTCTGCCTCCTGGGGGGTCTCTGTCTCAGAGATCTCTGTCTTTGGGGTCTCTATCTCAGAGGTCACTGTCTCGGAGGTCTCTGTCAGAGTCTCTGTCTCGGGGGGTCTCTGTCTCAGAGGTCTCTGTCTCGGGGGGTCTCTCTGTCTCGGGGTCTCTATCTCAGAGGTCTCTCTGTCTCAGAGATCTCTGCCTCCTGGGGGGGTGTCTCTGTCTCGGATGTCTCTGTCTCAGAGGTCTCTGTCTCATGGGGTCTCTATCTCAGAGGTCTCTCTCAGAGATCTCTGCCTCCAGGGGGGGTCTCTGTCTCGGATGTCTCTGTCTAGGGGGTCTCTGTCTCGGGGGGTCTCTATCTCAGAGGTCTCTGTCTCAGAGATCTCTGCCTCCGGGGGGGTCTCTGTCTCAGATGTCTCTGTCTCGGGGGTCTCTCTGTCTCGGGGGGTCTCTATCTCAGAGGTCTCTATCAGAGATCTCTGCCTCCGGGGGGGGTCTCTGTCTCAGATGTCTCTGTCTCGGGGGTCTCTCTGTCTCGGGGGTCTCTATCTCAGAGGTCTCTATCAGAGATCTCTGCCTCTTGGTGGGGTCTCTGTCTCAGATGTCTCTGTCTCGGGGGGGTCTCTCTGTCTCTGGGGTCTGTCTCAGAGATCTCTGCCTCTGGGGGGTCTCTGCCTCGGATGTCTCTGTCAGAGGTCTCTGTCTCGGGGGTCTCTATCTCAGAGGTCTCTGTCTCAGAGATCTCTGCCTCCTGGGGGGTTCTCTGTCTCAGATGTCTCTGTCTCATAGGTCTCTGTCTAGGGGGGTCTCTGTGTCTCTGGGGTCGCTGTCTCAGAGATCTCTGCCTCCTGGGGGGTCTCTGTCTCAGATGTCTCTATCTCAGAGGTCTCTGTCTCGGGGGTCTTTCTGTCTCGGGGGTCTCTATCACAGAGGTCTCTGTCCCAGAGATCTCTGCCTCCGGGGGGGGTCTCTGTCTCGGATGTCTCTGTCTCGGGGTCTCTCAGAGATCTCTGCCTCCGGGGGGGGTCTCTGTCTCGGATGTCTCTGTCTTGGGGGTCTCTATCTCAGAGGTCTCTGTCTCGGGGGTCTCTCTGTCTCAGAGGTCTCTGTCCCAGAGATCTCTGCCTCTGGGGGGGTCTCTGTCTCGGATGGCTCTGTCTTGGGGGTCTCTATCTCAGAGGTCCCTCTGTCTCGGGGGTCTCTCTGTCTCGGGGGTCTCTATCTCAGAAGTCTCTGTCTCAGAGATCTCTGCCTTCTGGGGGGGTCTCTGTCTCAGATGTCGCTGTCTCGGGGGGTCTCTCTGTCTCGGGTCTCTGTCTCAGAGATCTCTGCCTCTGGGGGGGTCTCTGTCTCGGATGTCTCTGTCTCAGAGGTCTCTGTCTTGGGGGTCTCTCTCTGGGGTCTCTGTCAGAGATCTCTGCCTCCGGGGGGGGGTCTCTGTCTCGGATGTCTCTATCTCAGAGGTCTCTGTCTCGGGGGGGTCTCTCTGTCTCGGGGGTCTCTGTCTCAGAGGTCTCTCTGTCTCAGAGATCTCTGCCTCCGGGGGGGGTCTCTGTCTCGGATGTCTCTGTCTTGGGGGTGTCTATCTCAGAGGTCTCTCTCAGAGATCTCTGCCTCCTGGGGGGGGTCTCTGTCTCAGAGGTCTCTGTCTCGGGGGATCTCTCTGTCTCGGGGGTCTCTGTCTCAGAGGTCTCTCTCAGAGATCTCTGCCTCCAGGGGGGGTCTCTGTCTCGGATGTCTCTGTCTAGGGGGTCTCTGTCTCGGGGGGTCTCTATCTCAGACGTCTCTGTCTCAGAGATCTCTGCCTCTGGGGGGGGTCTCTGTCTCGGATGTCTCTGTCTCAGAGGTCTCTGTCTTGGGGGTCTCTCTCTGGGGTCTCTGTCAGAGATCTCTGCCTCCGGGGGGGTCTCTGTCTCGGATGTCTCTATCTCAGAGGTCTCTGTCTCGGGGGGGTCTCTCTGTCTCTGGGGTCTCTGTCTCAGAGATCTCTGCATCTGGGGGGGTCTCTGCCTCGGATGTCTCTGTCTCAGAGGTCTCTGTCTTGGGGGGTCTCTCTGTCTCGGGGGTCTCTGTCTCAGAGGTCTCTCTGTCTCAGAGATCTCTGCCTCCGGGGGGGTCTCTGTCTCGGATGTCTCTGTCTTGGGGGTGTCTATCTCAGAGGTCTCTCTCAGAGATCTCTGCCTCCTGGGGGGGTCTCTGTCTCAGGTCTCTGTCTCGGGGGATCTCTCTGTCTCGGGGGTCTCTGTCCCAGAGATCTCTGCCTCCGGGGGGGTCTCTGTCTCGGATGTCTCTGTCTCAGAGGTCTCTGTCTTGGGGGTCTCTCTGTCTCGGGGGTCTCTGTCCCAGAGATCTCTGCCTCCGGGGGGGGTCTCTGTCTCAGATGTCTCTGTCTCAGAGGTCTCTGTCTTGGGGGTCTCTCTGTCTCGGGGGTCTCTATCTCAGACGTCTCTGTCTCAGAGATCTCTGCCTCCGGGGGGGGTCTCTGTCTCGGATGTCTCTGTCTCAGAGGTCTCTGTCTTGGGGGTCTCTCTCTGGGGTCTCTGTCAGAGATCTCTGCCTCGGATGTCTCTGTCTCAGAGGTCTCTATCTTGGGGGGGTCTCTCTGTCTCGGGGGTCTCTGTCTCGGGGGTCTCTCTGTCTCGGGGCTCTCTATCTCAGAGGTCTCTGTCTCAGAGATCTCTGCCTCCTGGGGCGGGTCTCTGTCTCAGATGTCTCTGTCTCTGAGGTCTCTGTCTCGGGGGTCTCTCTGTCTCGGGGGGTCTCTATCAGACGTCTCTGTCTCAGAGATCTCTGCCTCCGGGGGGAGTCTCTGTCTCGGATGTCTCTGTCTCAGAGGTCTCTGTCTTGGGGGTCTCTCTTTCTCGGGGGTCTCTCTCTCTCAGAGGTCGCTGTCTCAGAGATCTCTGCCTCAAGGGGGGGGTCTCTGTCTCGGGGGTCTCTCTCTGTCTCAGAGGTCTCTGTCAGAGATCTCTGCCTCTGGGGGGTCTCTGTCTCGGATGTCTCTGTCTCAGAGGTCTCTGTCTCGGGGGTCTCTCTGTCTCGGGGGTCTCTGTCTCGGATGTCTCTATCTCAGAGGTCTCTATCAGAGATCTCTGCCTCTTGGGGGGTCTCTGTCTCAGATGTCTCTGTCCTAGAGGTCTCTGTCTGGGGGGGTCTCTCTGTCTCTGGGGTCTCTGTCTCAGAGATCTCTGCGTCTGGGGGGTCTCTGTCTCGGATGTCTCTGTCTCGGTGGTCTCTATCTCAGAGGTCTCTGTCTCGGGGGTCTCTCTGTCTCAGAGATCTCTGCCTCTGGGGGGGTCTCTGTCTCGGATGTCTCTGTCTTGGGGTGTCTATCTCAGAGGTCTCTCTCAGAGATCTCTGCCTCCTGGGGGGGTCTCTGTCTCGGATGTCTCTGTCTCAGAGGTCTCTGTCTCGGGGGTCTCTCTGTCTCGGGGGTCTCTATCACAGAGGTCTCTGTCCCAGAGATCTCTGCCTCCGGGGGGGGTCTCTGTCTCGGATGTCTCTGTCCCAGAGGTCTCTGTCTCGGGGGGTCTCTCTGTCTCGGGGGTCTCTCTCTGTCTCAGAGATCTCTGCCTCCGGGGGGGTCTCTGTCTCGGCTGTCTCTATCTCAGAGGTCTCTGTCTTGGGGGGTCTCTCTGTCTCGGGGGTCTGTCTCAGAGATCTCTGCCTCCTGGGGGGGTCTCTGTCTCAGATGTCTCTGTCCTAGAGGTCTCTGTCTCGGGGAGGTCTCTCTGTCTCGGGGGTCTCTGTCTCGGAGGTCTCTCTGTCTCAGAGATCTCTGCCTCTGGGGGGTGTCTCTATCTCAGAGGTCTCTGTCTTGGGGGGGTCTCTCTGTCTCTGGGGTCTCTGTCAGAGATCTCTGCCTCTGGGGGGTCTCTGTCTCAGAGGTCTCTGTCTTGGGGATCTCTGTCTCTGGGGTCTCTGTCTCAGAGATCTCTGCCTCCAGGGGGGGTCTCTGTCTCAGATGTCTCTGTCTCGGATGTCTCTCTGTCTCGGGGGTCTCTGTCTCGGATGTCTCTATCTCAGAGGTCTCTATCAGAGATCTCTGCCTCTTGGGGGGGGTCTCTGTCTCAGATGTCTCTGTCTTGGGGGGTCTGTCTCTGGGGTCTCTGTCTCAGAGATCTCTGCCTCCGGGGGGGGGTCTCTGTCTCGGATGTCTCTGTCTTGGGGGTCTCTCTCTGGGGTCTCTGTCAGAGATCTCTGCCTCTTGGGGGGGTCTCTGTCTCAGATGTCTCTGTCTCAAAGGTCTCTGGGGTCTCTGTCTCAGAGATCTCTGCATCTGGGGGTCTCTGTCTCGGATGTCTCTCTGTCTCGGGGGTCTCTCTGTCTCGGGGGTCTCTGTCTCAGAGGTCTCTGTCTCGGGGGTCTCTCTGTCTCGGGGGTCTCTATCTCAGAGGTCTCTGCCTCCTGGGGGGGTCTCTGTCTCAGAGGTCTCTGTCTCAGAGGTCTCTGTCTTGGGGTCTCTCTGTCTCGGGGGTCTCTGTCTCAGAGATCTCTGCCTCCAGGGGGGTCTCTGTCTCGGATGTCTCTGTCTTGGGGGTGTCTATCTCAGAGGTCTCTCTCAGAGATCTCTGCCTCCAGGGGGGTCTCTGTCTCGGATGTCTCTGTCTCAGAGGTCTCGTCTGTCTCAGAGGTCTCTGTCTCGGGGGGGTCTCTCTGTCTCAGAGATCTCTGCCTCCGGGGGGGTCTCTGTCTCGGATGTCTCTGTCCCAGAGGTCTCTGTCTCGGGGGTCTCTCTGTCTCGGGGGGGTCTCTCTGTCTCGGGGGTCTCTGTCTCAGAGATCTCTGCCTCCGGGGGGGTCTCTGTCTCGGATGTCTCTGTCTCAGATGTCTCTGTCTCAGAGGTCTCTGTCTTGGGGGTCTCTCTCTGGGGTCTCTGTCAGAGATCTCTGCCTCGGGGGGGGTCTCTGTCTCGGATGTCTCTCTCAGAGGTCTCTTTCTTGGAGGTCTCTCTGTCTCGGGGGTCTCTGTCTCAGAGATCTCTGCCTCTGGGGGGGTCTCTGTCTCGGGGGTCTCTCTGTCTCGGGGGTCTCTCTGTCTCAGAGGTCTCTGTCTCAGAGGTCTCTGCCTCCGGTGGGGGTGGTCTCTATCTCGGATGTCTCTGTCTCAGAGATCTCTGCCTCTTGGGGGGGTCTCTGTCTCTGATGTCTCTGTCTCGGGGTCTCTCTGTCTCAGAGATCTCTGCCTCCGGGGGGGTCTCTGTCTCGGATGTCTCTCTGTCTCGGGGGTCTCTGTCTCGGATGTCTCTGTCTCGGGGGGCGGGAGGGCTGATAATTGCGGTCCCCGTGAAGCGCCCACCACGTGCCGGGCACTGTACTAAGCGCCCCGTGGCACCCGTCCCGCCGCGGGGGGGGCTCCCGCTCTCCGTCCCCCCCGTCCCGCAGGAGGGAAGTCGGGCGCGGGGCACTGGACTGAGCGCCACAATAAACATCCGTTCCGTGCTATGTACTGAGCGCTTCCTATGTGCGGGGCGCTGGACTGAGCGTCTTGCGAGAGGACGGCCCGACGACGGCGACGATGGCTTTCGTGGAGCGCTGACTCTGTGCTGAGCGCCCCGGGGGGAGACGGGGTGATGGGGGGGCTCACGGTCTTCATCCCCGTCCCCAAATGATGGCTATTTATTGGCCCGTAGTAAGCGCTTAATAGATGCCATCGTTATTAGGGACAGCCTGATCATCAATCGTATTTATTGAGCGCTTACTATGTGCAGAGCACTGTACTAAGCGCTAACCTGATCACCTTGTAACCTCCCCGGCGCTTAGAACAGTGCTTGGCACATAGTAAGCGCTTAATAAATGCCATCATTGTTATTATTATTATTATTTATTGGCCCATAGTAAGCGCTTAACAGATGTCATCGTTATGAGGGACAGCCTGATCACCTTGTCACCTCCCCGGCGCTTAGAACAGTGCTTTGCACATAGTAAGTGCTTAATAAATGCCATTATTATTATTATTATTATTTATTGGCCCATAGTAAGCGCTTAATAAATGCCATCATTATTATTATTATTTATTGGCCCATAGTAAGCGCTTAACAGATGTCATCGTTATTAGGGACAGCCTGATCATCAATCGTATTTATTGAGCGCTTACTATGTGCCGAGCACTGTACTAAGCGCTGACCTGATCACCTTGTAGCCTCCCCGGCGCTTAGAACAGTGCTTGGTGCATAGTAAGCGCTTAATAAATGCCATTATTATTATTATTATTTTTATTATTTATTGGCCCATAGTAAGCACTTAGCAGATGCCATCGTCATCGTTATGAGGGACAACCTGATCACCTTGTAACCTCCCCAGCGCTTAGAACAGTGCTTGGCACATAGTAAGCGCTTAATAAATGCCATGATTATTATTATTATTTATTGGCCCATAGTAAGCGCTTAATAGATGTCATCGTTAGGAGGGACAACCTGATCACCTTGTCACCTCCCCGGTGCTTAGGACAGTGCTTGGCACATAGTAAGCGCTTAATAAATGCCATCATTATTATTATTATTGTTATTTATTGGCCCATAGTAAGCGCTTAACAGATGTCATCGTTATTAGGGACAGCCTGATCACCTTGTAACCTCCCCGGCGCTTAGGACAGTGCTTTGCACATAGTAAGCGCTTAATAAATGCCATTATTATTATTAGTAGTATTATTATTATTTATTGGCCCATAGTAAGCACTTAATAAATGCCATCATTATTATTATTATTTATTGGCCCATAGTAAGCGCTTAACAGATGTCATCGTTATTAGGGACAGCCTGATCATCAATCGTATTTATTGAGCGCTTACTATGTGCAGAGCACTGTACTAAGCGCTAAATGCCATCATTATTATTATTATTTATTGGCCCATAGTAAGCGCTTAACAGATGTCATCGTTATTAGGGACAGCCTGATCATCAATCGTATTTATTGAGCGCTTACTATGTGCCGAGCACTGTACTAAGCGCTGACCTGATCACCTCGTAACCTCCCCGGCGCTTAGAACAGTGCTTGGCACATAGTAAGTGCTTAATAAATGCCATTATTATTATTATTATTGTTATTTATTGGCCCATAGTAAGCGCTTAACAGATGTCATCGTTATGAGGGACAGCCTGATCACCTTGTCACCTCCCCGGCGCTTAGAACAGTGCTTGGCACGTAGTAAGCGCTTAATAAATGCCATCATTATAATTATTATTATTATTACTTATTGGCCCATAGTAAGCGCTTAATAAATGCCATCAGTATTATTATTATTATTTATTGGCCCATAGTAAGCGCTTAATAGATGCCATCAACATCGTTAGGAGGGACAACCTGATCACCTTGTCACCTCCCCGGCGCTCAGAACAGTGCTTTGCACATAGGAAGCGCTTAATAAATGCCATTATTATTATTATTATTTTTATTATTTATTGGCCCATAGTAAGCACTTAGCAGATGCCATCGTCATCGTTATGAGGGACAACCTGATCACCTTGTAACCTCCCCAGCGCTTAGAACAGTGCTTGGCACATAGTAAGCGCTTAATAAATGCCATCATTATTATTATTATTTATTGGCCCATAGTAAGCGCTTAATAGATGTCATCGTTAGGAGGGACAACCTGATCACCTTGTCACCTCCCCGGCGCTTAGGACAGTGCTTGGCACCTAGTAAGCGCTTAATAAATGCCATCATTATTATTATTATTATTATTATTATTATTTATTGGCCCATAGTCAGCGCTTAACAGATGTCATCGTTATTAGGGACAACCTGATCACCTTGTCACCTCCCCAGCGCTTAGAACAGTGCTTTGCACATAGTAAGCGCTTAATAAATGCCATCATCATTATTATTATTATTATTATTATTATTATTATTATTTTCTGTGCCTCAGTTTCCTCATCTGCCAAATGGGGATGAAGACGGTGAACCCCCGGGGTCAACCCGATCACCTTGTCTCTCCCCCAGCGCTTAGAACAGTGCTCGGCACATAGTAAGCGCCTCACAAATACCATGATGATGATGATGATGATGATGAATATTATTCTGTAGCGCTTAGAACAGTGCTTGGCACCTAGTAAGCGCTTAATAAATGCCATCATTATTATTATTATTATTATTATTATTATTATTTATTGGCCCATAGTAAGCGCTTAACAGATGTCATCCTTATTAGGGACAACCTGATCACCTTGTCACCTCCCCAGCGCTTAGAACAGTGCTTTGCACATAGTAAGCGCTTAATAAATGCCATCATTATTATTATTATTATTATTATTATTTTCTGTGCCTCAGTTTCCTCATCTGCCAAATGGGGATGAAGACGGTGAACCCCCGGGGTCAACCCGATCACCTTGTCTCTCCCCCAGCGCTTAGAACAGTGCTCGGCACATAGTAAGCGCCTCACAAATACCATGATGATGATGATGATGATGATGAATATTATTATTCTGTAGCGCTTAGAACAGTGCTTGGCACCTAGTAAGCGCTTAATAAATGCCATCATTATTATTATTATTATTATTATTATTATTGTTTATTGGCCCATAGTAAGCGCTTAACAGATGTCATCATTATTAGGGACAACCTGATCACCTTGTCACCTCCCCAGCGCTTAGAACAGTGCTTTGCACATAGTAAGCGCTTAATAAATGCCATCATCATTATTATTATTATTATTATTATTATTATTATTATTATTTTCTGTGCCTCAGTTTCCTCATCTGCCAAATGGGGATGAAGACGGTGACCCCCCGGGGTCAACCCGATCACCTTGTCTCTCCCCCAGCGCTTAGAACAGTGCTCGGCACATAGTAAGCGCCTCACAAATACCACGATGATGATGATGATGATGAATATTATTATTCTCTGGGCCTCAGTTTCCTCCTCTAACCCTTGTAGACTGTTGTCTCCCCCTTTTAGCCCGAGAGCCCACTGTTGGGTAGGGACCGTCTCTAGATGTTGCCAACTTGTCCTTCCCCAGCGCTTAGTACAGTGCTCTGCACACGGTAAGCGCTCAATAAATACCATTGATGATGATGATGATAGTAAGCGCTTAATAAATGCCATCACCATCATTATTATTATTTTCTGGGCCTCAGTTGCCTCCTCTGTCAAATGGGGATGGAGACCGTGAGCCCCACGAGGGACAACCTCATCACCTTGTCTCTCCCCCAGCGCTTAGAGCAGTGCTCGGCACATAGTAAGCGCTTAACAACTACCATCATTATCATTATTATTATTATTTTCTGTGCCTCAGTTTCCTCATCTGCCAAACGGGGATGAAGGCCGTGAGCCCCCCGGGGGACAACCTCATCACCTCATCTCTCCCCCAGCGCTTAGAACAGTGCTTGGCACCTAGTAAGTGCTTAATACCATCATTATCATTATTATTATTATTTTCTGGGCCTCAGTTTCCTCCTCTGTCCAATGGGGATGAAGACCGGGAGCCCCCCGGGGGACAACCTCATCACCTTGTCCCTCCCCCAGCGCTTAGCACAGTGCTTGGCACATTAGTAAGCGCTTAACAAATACCATCAATATTATTATTATCATTCTCTGGGCCTCAGTTTCCTCCTCTGTCAAATGGGGATGAAGGCCGTGAGCCCCCCGGGGGACAACCTCATCGCCTTGTCTCTCCCCCAGCGCTTAGAACAGTGCTTGGCACCTAGTAAGTGCTTAATAAATGCCATCATCATCATCATTATTATTATCTGTGCCTCAGTTTCCTCCTCTGTCCAATGGGGATGAAGACCGTGAGCCCCCCCGGGGGCAACCTCATCACCTTGTCTCTCCCCCAGCGCTTAGAACAGTGCTTAGCACATAGTAAGCACTTAACAAATACCCTCATTATCATTATTATTATTTTCTGGGCCTCATTTTCCTCATCTGCCAAATGGGGATGAAGGCTGTGAGCCCCCCGGGGGGCAACCTCATCACCTTGTCTCTCCCGCAGCGCTTAGAACAGTGCTTGGCACCTAGTAAGCGCTTAACAAATGCCATCATTATTATTATTATTATTATTATTATTATTAATGAATGAATGATTATAAATACGATTGAACGGATGAAAGACCTTTGGAAAATAAGAGAGGGGAGGGGGGAGAGCGCCGACCAATGAGCGTGCGGAGCTTGGCCGGGCAGCTCCCGCCCACTTCCTGTTTCTTGGCAGCTGATTGGTCCGCTCCCAAGGCGGGGTCGCTCGCTGATTGGTCCGGGCCGGACAGGCGCCGTTTCTTTGAACTAGCCACGTGACGCGGGGCCATAGCGGGCGACAGGACCAATCAGGAGGCTCCGTCCTGCGCGCGACCCAAAAAGGGGGCGGGGCAGAGTGGCCCCGACCAATAGGAGCGCAGGAAGAGGGCCTGCCCCTGGCGGGCGGGGCCGCCCATTGGCCGGCCGCTTGGCACGCTGATTGGCCCGTCCCGGGCGCGAGCTACGGCGCGGGAAAAATCGTGTGGGAGGCCTGGCGGGAACCGGCCCTTTAAACCGGCCACGTGACGCGGGGCCATAGCGGGCGACAGGACCAATCAGGAGGCTCCGCCCTGCGCGCGGCCCCAGAAGGGGGCGGGGCCGAGGAGTTCCGACCAACAGGAGCGCAGGAAGAGGGCCCCGCCTCCCTCCCCCTCGAGGGCGGGGGCCGCCCATTGGCCGGCCGCCTGGCACGCTGATTGGCCCGGGCGCGAGCTGCGGCGCGGGAAAAGTCGTGGGGGAGGCCCCTGGCGGGAACAGGTCCTTGAAACCAGTCACGTGACGCGAGGCCTCAGCGGGCGTCCGCAAGAACGGGCCAATCAGGGGGCTACAATCGGCGCGCGTACCCCCCTCCCCAGCCGAGGGGGCGGGGCTTCGATGAGCTGACCAATGGGAGCGCAGGGGGCGTCCCCCGCCCCCGTGGCCGGAGCGACGCGCTGATTGGCCCGCGACGGGCGCGTGCCGTCAGGCGGGAAAAGCCGAGCCTTTAAAACGGTCACGTGACGCGAGGCCCTAGCGAGCCTCCGCCCGAGCGGACCAATCAGGGGGCTACAATCCGCGCGCGGTCCAAAGGGGGCGGGGTTTCGGGACGCCGACCAATGGGAGCACAAGGCGGGCCGCGCTGATTGGCCCGCGCGGGGTGCCAACCGTCAGGCGGGAAAAGCCGCCGCGCTGCCGGGGTAAGCGCCGGCCCTTTAAACCGGTCACGTGACACGGGCCCCGCCCCCGCCGCGCGCTTGCAAGCGGACCAATCAGGGAGCCCCGCGCGTGGTCATTCCTTCGCTCAAATTTACTCTATTTATTTTGCTTATATGTTCTGTTTTGTTCTCTGTCTCCCCCTTCTAGACCGTGAGCCCGCTGTTGGGTTGGGACCGCCTCTATATGTTGCCGAGTTGTACTTCCCAAGCGCTTAGTACGGTGCTCTGCACACAGGAAGCGCTCAGTAAATACGATGAATGAATGAGCGAAAGGTCCAACAGACGAAGTGGGCGGGGCCTCGGGGCGCCGACCAATGGGAGCGCGGGGGGCGCCCCGCTCCCCCCCCCCCCGCGCCCGAGCGGCGCGCTGATTGGCCCGCGCCGAGCGCGAACCGTCAGGCGGGAAAAGCCGAGGGGCGGGGGCCGTAGCAACCGCCGGTCCTTTAAACCGATCACGTGACGCAGGCGTCTGAGAGAGCGGACCAATCAGGGGGCTATAACCTGCGCGCGCGGCCCAAAGGGGGCGGGGCTTCGGGAGCGCCGACCAATGGGAGCGCAAGCCGAGCAGTGCGCCGATTGGCCCGCGCGGGGCGCCAACCGTCAGGCGGGAAAAGCCGCGAGGAGCCGCCGGACCTTTAAACTGGTCACGTGACGCGATGCCTTAGCGGGCGTCCAATCCGGGGGCTCCGCTCTGCGCGCGGCCCAAAAAAGGGGCGGGGCTTCGGGACGCCGACCAATGGGAGCGCAAGGCGGGGCGCGCGCGCACCACCCCTTCCCCGAGGGGCACGCTGATTGGCTAGCGCGGAGTGCCAACCGGCAGGCGGGAAAAGCCCGGGAGAGCCGCCGGCCCTTTAAACCGGTCACGTGACGCTGGCCCGGGCCCCGCCGCGCGCCTTTACCCGTCCTCGCGAGCGGACCAATCAGGAGGCCCGTCGCGCGGGGGGGGGGGCTAACATATAAAGGAGGCGGGGCGTCGGGGCGCCGACCAATAGGAGCGCAGGGGGGGCGCTCGCGCCCCGCCCCGCCCCGAGGGGCGCGCTGATTGGCCCTCGCCGGGCGCCAACCGTCAGGCGGGAAAAGACGGGGGAGCCGCCGGGCCTTTAAACAGGTCACGTGACGCGGGCCCGGCCCAACAAGCGCCCTTACCCGTCCGCGATAGCGGACCAATCAGGGGGCTCAACTTTGTGTGCGGCCCAAAAAGGGGGCGGGGCTTAGGGGCACGGACCAATGGGAGCGCAAGGCGGGGCACGCGCGCGCCACTACCGCCCCGAACGGCGCTCTGATTGGCCCGGGCCGGGCGCCAAAAGTCGGGCGGGAAAAGCCCGGGAGAGCCGCCGGCCCTTTAAACCAGTCACGTGCCGCGGGCCTGGCCCCCGCCCAGCGCCTTTACTCCTCCTCCCGAGCGGACCAATCAGGAGGCCCGCCGCGCGGGGGCTAACAAAGGGGGCGGGGCCTCGGGGCTCCGACCAATAGGAGCTCAGGGCGGGACGCTGGCGCCCCTCCCCGCCCCGAACGGCGCTCTGATTGGCCCTCGCCGGGCGCCAACCGTCAGGCGGGAAAAGCCCGGGAGAACCGCCGGCCCTTTAAACCGGTCACGTGACGCTGGCCCGGCCCCCGCCGCGCGCCCTTTCCCGTCCGTGCGAGCGGACCAATCAGGAGGCCCGCCGCGCGCGGGGTAACAGAGAAAGGGGGCGGGGCCTCGGGGCGCCGATCAATAGGTGCGCAAGGCGGAGCGCTGGCGCCCCTCCCCGCCCCAAGCGGCAAGCTGATTGGCCCGCGCCGGGCGCCAACCGTCAGGCGGGAAAAGCCCGGGAGAGCCGCCGGCCCTTTAAACCGGTCACGTGACGCTTGCCCGGCCCCCGCCGCGCGCCCTTTACCGTCCGTGCGAGCGGACCAATCAGGAGGCCCGCCGCGCGCGGGGTAACAGAGAAAGTGGGCGGGGCCTCGGGGCGCCGACCAATAGGAGCGCAGGGCGGGGCGCTCTCGCCCCTCCCCGCCCCGAGCGGCGCGCTGATTGGCCCGCGCCGGGCGCCAACCGTCAGGCGGGAAAAGCTCAAGAGAGCCGCCGGCCCTTTAAACCGGTCACGTGACGCTGGCCCGGCCCCCGCCGCGCGCCCTTAGCCGTCCGCGCGAGCGGACCAATCAGGAGGCCCGCCGCGAGCGGGGTAACAGAGAAAGGGGGCGGGGCGTCGGGGCGCCGACCAATAGGAGCGCAAGGCGGGGCGCTCGCGCCCCTCCCCGCCCCGAGCGGCGCGCTGATTGGCCTGCGCCGGGCGCGAACCGTAAGGCGGGAAAAGCCGGCGGCGGCGGCGGCGGAGGACGATGGCGGAGGCCCGTCGGGTGCTGGTGTCGGTCATCCGCACGACGCCCATCAAGCCCCGGCCGGGCGAGGGTCGGGAGGCGCCCACCAGCCCGGGCTTCAGCGACTTCATGGTGTACCCCTGGCGCTGGGGCGAGAACGCGCACAACGTGACGCTCAGCCCCGGGGCCAAGCCGCCCCCCGCCCCCGCGCCCCCGGCCGCCAGCGGGCAGCCCCCGCACGGGGCCGGGCCGCCGGCGGCGGCGAAGGCGCTGGCGGGGGGAGGGGGCGCCGTGGAGGAGGAGGAGGAGGAGGAAGAAGAGGAGGAGGAGGCCGGGAGCGCCGACGGCGGGCACTTGAAGGTGAGCGATGGGGACAACGGGGAGGGAACGGCGCGCGCGTTGTGTGTGTGTGTGTGTTTGTGTATCCGTCCCGGGGCTCGTGACGTCACTGCCGCGGGCGCGCGCGCGCCCCCTCCCGGCGGGCGCTGGCGGCGTTGGAGGTGACGTCACGGGACGCCGGGGGAGGGGGAGGGGTCACGTGACGCTGTCAAAGGGGGCGGTGGGTCTGAGGGTCACGTGGCTGGGGGGCTGGTGACGTCACGCGACGGGCGGGAGGGGAGCGTCACGTGGTAGTGGGGAATCACGTGGGGGCGGTTTTCGCGTCAGGTGACGCCGGGGAGGGGCGGGGCCACGTGGCGTCACGTGACGCGATATGGGCAGGGCCGCTGTCAAAGGGCGGTGGATCTGAGGGTCAGGTAGCGCTGAGGGGAGGGGCCAGGCCCTGGTGACGTCACGCGGCGGGAGGGGCGTCACGTGATAGTGGGGATCACGTATCGTGGGGGAGTCTGGGCGTCACGTGACGCGGGGCGGGGCCGCTGTCAAAGGGGGCGGTGGGCCTGAGGGTCACGTGGCCCTGGGGGCTGTTGACGTCGCGCGACGGGTGGGAGGGGGAGGTGAGCGTCACGTGATAGTGGGGGATTACGTGCGGGGGCGGTTCCTGCCTGACGCGATGCGGGCGGGGACGCTGTCAAAGGGGGCGGTGGACCTGAGGGTCACGTGGCGCGGGGGGCTGGTGACGTCACGCGACGGGCGGGAGGGGAGCGTCACGTGATGGTGGGGATCACGTGGGGGGCGGTTTGTGCGTCACGTGACGCCATGCGGGCGGGGCCGCTGTCAAAGGGGGCGGTGGGCCTGAGGGTCACGCGGCGCTGGGGTGGTGACGTCGCGGGAGGGGCGGTGGGCGTCACGTGATAGTGGGGATCACGTGGGGGGTGGTGCGTCACGCGATGCGGGCGGGGCCGCTGTCAAAGGGGGCGGTGGACCTGAGGGTCACGTGGCGCGGGGGTGACGTCACGCGAGGGGCGGGTGGGGAGGGGGGCGTTACGTGATAGTGGGGATCACGTGGGGGGGCGGTTTGTTTACTTTATCTATTCATTTTATTTTGTTAATATGTTTTGTTCATTTTACTTGTACCTATCTATTCTATTTATTTTATTTGGTTAGTATGTTTGGTGGTGGTCTCTGTCTCCCCCTTTTAGACTGTGAGCCCACCGTTGGGCTTCCGACAGCTGTGATATTTGGTCGACGCTTACCATTTCTAGACCGAGGGCCCGCTGGTGGGTAGGGACCGTCTGTATATGTTGCCAACTTGTACTTCCCAAGCGCTTAGTACGGTGCTCTGCACACAGTAAGCGCTCAATAAATACGATTGATTGATTAATTGATTGTTCTCTGTCTCCCCATTCTAGACTGTGAGCCCACTGTTGGGTAGGGACCGTCCCTAGATGTTGCAGCGTGGCTCAGTGGAAAGAGCCCGGGCTTTGGAGCCGGAGG
Source organism: Tachyglossus aculeatus (assembly GCF_015852505.1). Classification (NCBI taxonomy): domain Eukaryota; kingdom Metazoa; phylum Chordata; class Mammalia; order Monotremata; family Tachyglossidae; genus Tachyglossus; species Tachyglossus aculeatus. The sequence continues at coordinate 3,562,384 of NC_052095.1, read as the reverse complement.
TCGTGGGTTCAAATCCCGGCTCCACCACTCGTCAGCCGTGTGACTTTGGGCAAGTCACTTCACTTCTCTGGGCCTCAGTGACCTCATCTGTAAAATGGGGATTAAAACTGTGAGCCCCTCGGGGGACAACCTGATCACCTTGTAAATTCCCCAGGGCTTAGAACAGTGCTCTGCACATAGTGAGCGCTTAATAAATGTCAGGAAAAAAAACTTGGACTTCCCAAGCGCTTAGTAGAGTGCTTTGCACACAGTAATTGCTGGATAAATACAATTGAATGAATGAATAAGGCCCTACTGAGAGCTCACCTCCTCCAGGAGGCCTTCCCAGACTGAGCCCCTTCCTTCCTCTCCCCCTCGTCCCCCTCTCCATCCCCCCATCTTACCTCCTTCCCTTCCCCACAGCACCTGTATAGATGTTTGTACATATTTATTACTCTTTTTATTTATTTATTTTACTTGTCCATATCTATTTTATTTTGTTAGTATATTTGGTTTTGTCTCCCCCTTTTAGACTGTGAGCCCACTGTGGGGTAGGGACTGTCTCTAGATGTTGCCAATTTGTACTTCCCAAGCGCTTAGTACAGTGCTCTGCCCACAGTAAGCGCTCAATAAATAAATACGATTGATGAATAAATGTCAGGGAAAAAAAACTTGTACTTCCCAAGCGCTTAGTACAGTGCTCTGTACACAGTAATTCCTTGATAAATACGATTGAATGAATGAATGAATGAACCTGTGCATCACGTGACACGGGGGGGCCCAAGGAGATAGCCGGTGTGACGTCACGAGAGGGGCGGGGCCCTGATGACGTGAGGCGAGGTGGGGCAGTAAGTGCTCAATGAATGAATGAATGAGACGGATGGCGTGACGTCACGCGAGGGGGCGGGGCCCCGATCCACGTGACGCCGGATGGGGGACGCTGGTGTCGTGACGTCACGTGAGGGGCGGGGCCCCGGATGACGTCACGCAGGAGGCTGTGAAGGGGACGACCTGGAAGTCCCGGGATCGTCATCAATCGTATTTATTGAGCGCTTACTATGTGCAGAGCACTGTACTGAGCGCTTGAGCACTGTACTGAGCGCTTGAGTGAAGGGGACGACCCTGAAGTCACGTGATGGGCGGGGTGCGACCACCGGGGAGACCGTGAAGGGGATAATAATAATAATAATAATATAATAATGGCATTTATTAAGCGCTTACTATGTGCAAAGCACTGTCCTAAGCGCCGAATGGCTCTGAAGTGGACGGCCCAGAAGTCACGTGATCGGCGGGACGTGACGTGACTACTGGGGAGACCGTGAAGGGGATAATAATAATAATGATAATGTAATAATGGCATTTATTAAGCGCTTACTATGTGCAAAGCACTGTCCTAAGCGCCGAATGGCTCTGAAGTGGACGCCTCGGAAGTCACGTGATCGGCGGGACGTGGCGTGACTACCGGGGAGGCCGTGAAGGGGATAATAATGATAATAATAGTGGTAATGATGGCATTTATTAAGCGCTTACTATGTGCAAAGCACTGTCCTAAGCGCCGAACGGCTCTGAAGTGGACGCCTCGGAAGTCACGTGATCGGCGGGACGTGACGTGACCGCCGGGGAGACCGTGAAGGGGATAATAATAATAATAATAATAATAATATAATAATGGCATTTAGTAAGCGCTTACTATGTGCAAAGCACTGTCCTAAGCGCCGAGTGGCTCTGAAGTGGACGCCTCGGAAGTCACGTGATCGGCGGGATGTGACGTGACCGCCGGAGAGACTCTGAAGGGGACGACCCCGAAGTCACGTGATCGGCGGGACATGACATGACCGCCGGGGAGACCGTGAAGGGGTTAATAATAATAATAATAGTGATAAGGGTGGCATTTATTAAGCGCTTACTATGCGCAAAGCACTGTCCTAAGCGCCGAATGGCTCTGAAGTGGACGGCCCAGAAGTCACGTGATCGGCGGGACGTGACGTGACTACTGGGGAGACCGTGAAGGGGATAATAATAATAATAGTGATAATGAGGGCATTTTTTAAGCGCTTACTATGTGCAAAGCACTGTCCTAAGCGCCCAATGGCTCTGAAGTGGACGGCCCAGAAGTCACATGATCGGCGGGACGTGACGTGACCGCCGGGGAGACTCTGAAGGGGACGACCCCGAAGTCACGTGATCGGCGGGACGTGACATGACTACTGGGGAGGCCGTGAAGGGGATAACAATAATAATAATAATAATAATAGTAGTGATAATGATGGCATTTATTAAGCACTTACTATGTGCAAAGCACTGTCCTAAGCGCTGAGTGGCTCTGAAGTGGACGCCTCAGAAGTCACGTGATCGGCGGGACATGACATGACCGCCGGGGAGACCGTGAAGGGGTTAATAATAATAATAATAATAGTGATAATGATGGCATTTATTAAGCGCTTACTATGTGCAAAGCACTGTCCTAAGCGCCGAACGGCTCTGAAGTGGACGCCTCGGAAGTCACGTGATCGGCGGGACGTGACGTGACCGCCGGGGAGACCTTGAAGGGGATAATAATAATAATAATAATAGTGATAATGATGGCATTTATTAAGCGCTTACTATGTGCAAAGCACTGTCCTAAGCGCCGAATGGCTCTGAAGTGGACGACCCAGAAGTCACGTGATCGGCAGGACGTGATGTGACTACTGGGGAGACCGTGAAGGGGATAATAATAATAATAGTGATAATGATGGCATTTATTAAGCGCTTACTATGTGCAAAGCACTGTCCTAAGCGCCGAATGGCTCTGAAGTGGACGCCTCGGAAGTCACGTGATCGGCGAGACGTGACATGACCGCCGGGGAGACTGTGAAGGGGATAATAATGATAATAATAGTGATAATGAGGGCATTTATTAAGCGCTTACTATGTGCAAAGCACTGTCCTAAGCGCTGAATGGCTCTGAAGTGGACGGCCCAGAAGTCACGTGATCGGCAGCACGTGATGTGACTACTGGGGAGACCGTGAAGGGGATAATAATAATAATAATAATAGTGATAATGATGGCATTTATTAAGCGCTTACTATGTGCAAAGCACTGTCCTAAGCGCCGAATGGCTCTGAAGTGGACGCCTCGGAAGTCACGTGATCGGCGAGACGTGACATGACCGCCGGGGAGAACGTGAAGGGGATAATAATGACAATAATGGTGATAATGATGGCATTTATTAAGTGCTTACTATGTGCAAAGCACTGTCCTAAGCGCCGAATGGCTCTGAAGTGGACGACCCAGAAGTCACGTGATCGGCAGCACGTGATGTGACTACTGGGGAGACCGTGAAGGGGATAATAATAATAATAATAATAATAATAGTGATAATGATGGCATTTATTAAGCGCTTACTATGTGCAAAGCACTGTCCTAAGCGCCGAATGGCTCTGAAGTGGACGCCTCGGAAGTCACGTGATCGGCGAGACGTGACATGACCGCCGGGGAGACTGTGAAGGGGATAATAATGATAATAATAGTGATAATGAGGGCATTTATTAAGCGCTTACTATGTGCAAAGCACTGTCCTAAGCGCCGAATGGCTCTGAAGTGGACGCCTCAGAAGTCACGTGATCGGCGAGACGTGACGTGACTACTGGGGAGGCCGTGAAGGGGATAATAATAATAATAATAATGGTGATAATGATGGCATTTATTAAGCGCTTACTATGTGCAAAGCACTGTCCTAAGCGCCGAATGGCTCTGAAGTGGACGGCCCAGAAGTCACGTGATCGGCAGGACGTGGCGTGGCTACTGGGGAGACCGTGAAGGGGATAATAATGATAATAATGGTGATAATGAGGGCATTTATTAAGCGCTTACTATGTGCAAAGCACTGTCCTAAGCGCCGAATGGCTCTGAAGTGGACGCCTCGGAAGTCACGTGATCGGCGAGACGTGACGTGACCGCCGGGGAGACTCTGAAGGGGACGACCCCAAAGTCGCGTGACCGGTCGGACATGTTGCCAGCTCATCCTTCCCAGGCGCTCAGTACAGTGCCCTGCGCCCAGGAAGCGCTCAATAAATACGTTTGATGACGACGTGACTACCGGGGAGACCGCGAAGGGGTCCGTCACCGGTACCTACTGAGCGCCTACGCCGCGAAGAGCGCTGGAGGAAGCGCCGGGGAGAGCCCCGTCCGTCCGTCGGGGCTACTTACTGAGCGCTTGCTGGGCGCACAAAGCACTGGACTAAGCGTCTAGCGGGCGGGGGGGCTCCAGTGGAAAGAGCCCGGGCTTGGGAGCCCGAGGTCCTGGGTTCAAATCCCGCCTTACACTCGTCGGCTGGGTGGCTTGGGGCGAGTCGCTTCCCTTCTCCGGGCCTCAGTTTCCCCCTCTGTCCAATGGGGATGAAGACGGGGCGCCCCCCGGGGGACAACCTCATCACCTGGGATCCCCGCCGGGCGCTTAAGACAGCGCTTCGCACGTAGTAAGCGCTTCACAGACACCACCATGATCATTATTACTATTGCCTTGTTCAGCCAGGGGCGCTCACCAAGCGCTCACTTTGCGCTGGACGCGTCCAGTACAGTGTCCGTGCTCGCGACAGGGACTCCCCCTTTTAGACTGTTGGGTCTAGATGTTGCCAATTTGGACTTCCCAAGCGCTCAGTACAGCGCCCCGCACATAGTAAGCGCTCAATAAGTACGATCGATGATGAGGATGACAGGCCGACGGTTCAATCGTTCATTCGATCGTGTCCATCGACGGCTCCCCGAGCGCCAGGCGCTGGACTAGACGCTCGAGGGAGTCCAATACAGCGGCCGACCGAGACGCTCATTCAGTGGAATGTATTGAGCGCTTCCTGTGCCCGGAGCGCTGTACTGAGCGCCGGGGGGAGTCCAGTACAGCACTCAACAGACCCATTCCCCGCCCGCAAGGAGCTGACCGGCTAGAGGGGGGAGACACATTCATTCAGTCATATTTATTGAGCGCTTCCCGCGTGCCGAGCACTGTACTGAGCGCTCAGTAAGTACAATTGAACGGATGAATGACCGAAGAAGAAAGCGCTTCCCGCGTGCCGAGCACTGTACTGAGCGCTCAATAAATACGATTGAACGGATGAACGAGTGAAGAAAGCGCTTCCCGCGTGCCGAGCACTGTACTGAGCGCTCAATAAATACGATTGAACGGATGAATGAATGAAGAAAGCGCTTCCCGCGTGCCGAGCGCTGTACTGAGCGCTCAATAAATACGATTGAACGGATGAATGACTGAAGAAGGAAGCGCTTCCCGCGTGCCGAGCACTGTACTGAGCGCTCAATAAATACGATTGAACGGATGAATGAGTGAAGAAAGCGCTTCCTGCGTGCCGAGCACTGTGCTGAGCGCTCAATAAATATGTTTGAACGGACGAATGAGTGAAGAAAGCGCTTCCTGCGTGCCGAGCACTGTACTGAGCGCTCAATAAATACGATTGATTGGATGAATGAGTGAAGAAAGTGCTTCCCGCGTGCTGAGCGCTCAATAAATACGATTGAACGGATGAATGAATGAAGAAAGCGCTTCCCGCGTGCCGAGCGCTGTACTGAGCGCTCAATAGATACGATTGAACGGATGAATGAATGAAGAAAGCGCTTCCCGTGTGCTGAGCGCTGTACTGAGCGCTCAATAAATACGATTGAACGGATGAATGAATGAAGAAGAAAGCGCTTCCCGCATGCCAAGCACTGTACTGAGCGCTCAATAAGTCCGATTGAACGGATGAATGACCGAAGAAGAAAGCACTTCCCGCCTGCCGAGCACTGTACTGAGCGCTCAATAAATACGATTGAACGGATGAATGAGTGAAGAAAGCGCTTCCCGCGTGCTGAGCGCTGTACTGAGCGCTCAATAGATAACGATTGATCGGATGAATGACTGAAGAAGAAAGCGCTTCCCGCGTGCCGAGCACTGTACTGAGCGCTCAATAAGTCCGATTGAACGGATGAATGACCGAAGAAGAAAGCACTTCCCGCCTGCCGAGCACTGTACTGAGCGCTCAATAAATACGATTGATTGGATGAATGAGTGAAGAAAGTGCTTCCCGCGTGCTGAGCGCTCAATAAATACGATTGAACGGATGAATGAATGAAGAAAGCGCTTCCCGCGTGCCGAGCGCTGTACTGAGCGCTCAATAGATACGATTGAACGGATGAATGAATGAAGAAAGCGCTTCCCGTGTGCTGAGCGCTGTACTGAGCGCTCAATAAATACGATTGAACGGATGAATGAATGAAGAAGAAAGCGCTTCCCGCGTGCCGAGCACTGTACTGAGCGCTCAATAAGTCCGATTGAACGGATGAATGACCGAAGAAGAAAGCACTTCCCGCCTGCCGAGCACTGTACTGAGCGCTCAATAAATACGATTGAACGGATGAATGAGTGAAGAAAGCGCTTCCCGCGTGCTGAGCGCTGTACTGAGCGCTCAATAGATAACGATTGATCGGATGAATGACTGAAGAAGAAAGCGCTTCCCGCGTGCCGAGCACTGTACTGAGCGCTCAATAAGTCCGATTGAACGGATGAATGACCGAAGAAGAAAGCACTTCCCGCCTGCCGAGCACTGTACTGAGCGCTCAGTAAATACGATTGAACGGATGAATGAGTGAAGAAAGCGCTTCCCGCGTGCCGAGCGCTGTACTGAGCGCTCAATAGATAACGATTGATCGGATGAATGACTGAAGAAGAAAGCGCTTCCCGCATGCCGAGCACTGTACTGAGCGCTCAATAAATACGATTGAACGGATGAATGAGTGAGGAAAGCGCTTCCCGCGTGCCGTGCGCTGTACTGAGCGCTCAATAAATACGATTGAACGGATGAATGAATGAAGAAGAAAGCGCTTCCCGCGTGCCGAGCACTGTACTGAGCGCTCAATAAGTCCGATTGAACGGATGAATGACCGAAGAAGAAAGCACTTCCCGCCTGCCGAGCACTGTACTGAGCGCTCAATAAATACGATTGAACGGATGAATGAGTGAAGAAAGCGCTTCCCGCATGCCGAGTGCTGTACTGAGCGCTCAATAGATAACGATTGATCGGATGAATGACTGAAGAAGAAAGCGCTTCCCGCGTGCTGAGCGCTGTACTGAGCGCTCAATAAATACGATTGATTGGATGAATGAGTGAAGAAAGTGCTTCCCGCGTGCTGAGCGCTCAATAAATACGATTGAACGGATGAATGAATGAAGAAAGCGCTTCCCGCGTGCCGAGCGCTGTACTGAGCGCTCAATAGATATGATTGAACGGATGAATGAATGAAGAAAGCGCTTCCCGTGTGCTGAGCGCCGTACTGAGCGCTCAATAAATACGATTGAACGGATGAATGAGTGAAGAAGAAAGCGCTTCCCGTGTGCCGAGCACTGTACTGAGTGCTCAATAAGTCCGATTGAACGGATGAATGACCGAAGAAGAAAGCACTTCCCGCCTGCCGAGCACTGTACTGAGCGCTCAATAAATACGATTGAACAGATGAATGAGTGAAGAAAGCGCTTCCCTCGTGCCGAGCGCTGTACTGAGCGCTCAATAGATAACGATTGAACGGATGAATGACTGAAGAAGAAAGCGCTTCCCGCGTGCCGAGCACTGTACTGAGCGCTCCATAAATCCGATTGAACGGATGAACGAGTGAAGAAAGCGCTTCCCGTGTGCCGAGCACTGTACTGAGCGCTCAATAAATACGATTGAACGGATGAATGACCGAAGAAGAAAGTGCTTCCCGCGTGCTGAGTGCTGTACTGAGCGCTCAATAAATACGATTGAATGGATGAAGAGGGAAGCGGTTCCCGTGTGCCGAGCACTGTACTGAGCGCTCAATAAATACGATTGAACGGATGAATGAGTGAAGAAAGCGGTTCCCGCGTGCCAAGCACTGTACTGATCGCTTAATAAATACGATTGAATGGATGAATGAGTGAAGAAAGTGCTTCCCGCGTGCTGAGCGCTCAATAAATACGATTGAACGGATGAATGAATGAAGAAAGCGCTTCCCGCGTGCCGAGCGCTGTACTGAGCGCTCAATAGATACGATTGAACGGATGAATGAATGAAGAAAGCGCTTCCCGCGTGCCGAGCACTGTACTGAGCGCTCAATAAATACGACTGAACGGATGAATGAATGAAGAAGAAAGCGCTTCCCGCGTGCCGAGCACTGTACTGAGCGCTCAATAAGTCCGATTGAACGGATGAATGACCGAAGAAGAAAGCACTTCCCGCCTGCCGAGCACTGTACTGAGCACTCAATAAATACGATTGAACGGATGAATGAGTGAAGAAAGCGCTTCCCGCGTGCCGAGCGCTGTACTGAGCGCTCAATAGATAACGATTGATCGGATGAATGACTGAAGAAGAAAGCGCTTCCCGCGTGCCGAGCGCTGTACTGAGCGCTCAATAGATAACGATTGATCGGATGAATGACTGAAGAAGAAAGCGCTTCCTGCGTGCCGAGCGCTGTACTGAGCGCTCAATAGATACGATTGAACGGATGAATGAATGAAGAAAGCGCTTCCCGTGTGCTGAGCGCTGTACTGAGCGCTCAATAAATACGATTGAATGGATGAATGAGTGAAGAAAGCGCTTCCCGCGTGCCGAGCGCTGTACTGAGCGCTCAATAGATACGATTGAACGGATGAATGAGTGAAGAAAGCGCTTCCCGCGTGCCGAGCGCTGTACTGAGCGCTCAATAAATGCGATTGAACGGATGAACGAGTGAAGAAAGCGCTTCCCGCGTGCCGAGCGCTGTACTGAGCGCTTCGGCGAGGAGCGAAGGCGGTGGGGCCGCGCGGGCGCTGTGCTGAGCGCCTCCTCCTCCTCCTCCTCCCTCCGCCCCGCTCAGGACGGGAGTCGTCGGGGGCGGCCCCGGGCGGACACGGTGCGCGACCTGATCCACGAAGGGGAGCTGTCGTCCAGCCGCATCCGCTGCCCCGTCTGCCATCGCGTCTTCCCCCGAGAGAAGTCCCTGCAGGCCCACAAGAGGACGCACACCGGTCAGTCCGCGCGCGGCCGGAGGGCAGGAGGGAGGGCCGACATCTTGGGCGGCTCCCATTTGGGCACCTATTGGTGAGGAGGCGGGCGGCCATCTTGGGCGGCCCCCGCGTGGGCCTCCATTGGTGAGGAGACGGGCGGCCATCTTGTGTGGGCCCCCATTGGTGAGGAGATGGGCGGCCATCTTGTGTGGCCCCAGTGTGGGCCCTCATTGGTGAGGAGACGGGCGGCCATCTTGGGCAGCCCCCGTGTGGGCGCCCATTGGTGTGACCGGCGGCCATCTTGTGTGGCCCCAGCGTGGGCCCCCATTGGTGAGGATGGATGGCCATCTTGTGTGGGCCCCCATTGGTGAGGAGATGGGCGGCCATCTTGTGCAGCCCCCACGTGGGCGCCCACTGGTGTGGAGACGGGCGGCCATCTTTTTTGGCCCCAGTGTGGACCCCCATTGGTGAAGAAACAGGTGGCCATCTTGTGTGGCCCCCGTGTGGGCCCCCATTGGTGAGGAGACGGGTGGCCATCTTGTGTGGCCCCCACGTGGGCGCCCATTGGTGAGGAGACGGGTGGCCATCTTGTGTGGTGCCCACTGGTGAGGAGACGGGTGGCCATCTTGTGTGGCCCCAGTGTGGGCCCCCATTGGTGAGGAGACGGGCGGCCATCTTGTGTGGTGCCCACTGGTGAGGAGACAGGCGGCTGTCTTGTGTGAGCCCCCATTGGTGAGGAGACGGGCGGCCATCTTGTGCGGCCCCCACGTGGGCACCCACTGGTGTGGAGACGGGCGGCCATCTTGTGTGGCGCCCACTGGTGTGGAGACGGGCAGCCATCTTGTGTGGTGCCCACTGGTGAGGAGACAGGCGGCCATCTTGTGTGGCCCCAGTGTGGGCCCTCATTGGTGAGGAGACGGGTGGCCATCTTGGGCGGCCCCCACGTGGGCGCCCACTGGTGAGGAGACAGGCGGCCCCAGTTTGGGCCCTCATTGGTGAGGAGATGGGTGGCCATCTTTTTTGGCCCCAGTGTGGGCCCCCATTGGTGAGGAGACTGGCGGCCATCTTGTGTGGCGCCCACTGGTGAGGAGACAGGCGGCCATCCTGTGTGGCCCCAGGGTGGGCCCCCATTGGTGAGGAGATGGGCAGCCATCTTGTGTGGCCCCCATTGGTGAGGAGACAGGCGGCCATCTTGTGCGGCCCCCACGTGGGTGCCCATTGGTGAGGAGATGGGCAGCCATCTTGTGCGGTCCCCACGTGGGCACCCACTGGTGTGGAGATGGGCGGCCATCTTGTGTGGCACCCACTGGTGAGGAGACGGGCGGCCATCTTGTGCGGCCCCCACATGGGCGCCCATTGGTGAGGAGACGGGCAGCCATCTTGTGTGGCCTCCACACGGACGCCCACTGGCCCATCTGAGGGGGGGCCGGTCGGCCATCTTGGGCAGCCACGTGGGTGCCCACCATCCCATCCCGGGGGATTGGGGCGGGGAAACAGGCGGCCATCTTGTGCGGCCTCCACACAGACACCCACCGGCCTGTCTGAGGGGCCCAGGGTGGGGAGACGGGCGGCCATCTTGTGCAGCCTCCACACAGACGCCCACCGGCCCGTCTCGGGGGCCCGGGGCGGGGAGACAGGTGGCCGTCTTGTGCGGCCTCCACACGGACACCCACCGGCCCGTCTGAGGGGACCGGGGCGGGGAGGCGGGCGGCCATCTTGTGCGGCCTCCACACGGACGCCCACCGGCCCGTCTGAGGGGAAGACGGGTGGCCATCTTTTGTGGCCTCCACACGGACGCCCACCAGCCCGTCTGAGGGGAACCGGGGTGGGGAGACGGGTGGCCATCTTGTGCGGCCTCCACACAGACGCCCACCGGCCCATCTGAGGGCACCGGGGTGGGGAGACGGGTGGCCATCTTGTGCGGCCTCCACACAGATGCCCACCGGCCCGTCTGAGGGGGAGACGGGTGGCCATCTTGTGTGGCCTCCACATGGACGCCCACCGGCCTGTCTGAGGGGACCTGGGCGGGGAGGCGGGCGGCCATCTTGTGTGGCCTCCACACGGACGCCCACTGGCCCGTCTGAGGGGAAGTCAGGCGGCCATCTTGTGCGGCCTCCACACGGATGCCCACCGGCCCGTCTGAGGGGAACTGGGGTGGGGAGACGGGCGGCCATCTTGTGCGGCCTCCACATGTACGCCCACTGGCCTGTCTGAGGGGACCGGGGCGGGGAGACGGGCGGCCATCTTGCGCGGCCTCCACACGGACGCCCACCGGCCCGTCTGAGGGGGAGACAGGCGGCCATCTTGCGCGGCCTCCACCTGGACGCCCACCGGCCCGCCATCTTGCGTCCGACCCGGCTCCGTGTCCGTCCCCCTCAGGGGAGCGTCCATACCTGTGCGACTACCCGGACTGCGGGAAGGCCTTCGTGCAGAGCGGCCAGCTCAAGACCCACCAGCGCCTCCACACCGGGGAGAAGCCCTTCGTCTGCTCCGAGAACGGTAAACATGGCGGGCGCGGGACCCCCCGTGCTGAGCGCCGCGGACCGCCCGCCGGGCCTCAGTTCCCTCCTCTGTCCAATGGGGATGAAAACTCTGACAGCCCCCCATGGGGGACAACCTCATCACCTTGTCATCATCATTCATCCATCGTATTTATTGAGCGCTTAAGCACTGTACTAAGCGCTTGGGAAGTCCAAGTTGGCAGCGCACAGAGACAGCCCCTGCCCAACAGTGGGCTCACCGTCTCGAATAATGTCATTTATTAATAATGATAATAATAATAATAATAATAATAGTGGCATTTGTCAAGCGCTTACTATGTGCAGAGCACTGTTCTAAGCGCTGGGGAATTTACAAGCTGATCAGGTTGTCCCCCGTGGGGCTCACGGTCTTCATCCCCATTTTACAGATGAGGGAACTGAGGCCGTCCCCCTCTCCATCCCCCCCATCTTACCTCCTTCCCTTCCCCACAGCACCTGTACATGTGGATATATATTTGTACATATTTATTACTCTATTTATTTATTTCGCTTGTACATATCTATTCTATTTATTTTATTTTGTTAGTGTGTTTGGTTTTGTCTCCCCCTTTTAGACTGGGAGCCCGCTGTCGGGTAGGGACCGTCTCCAGATGTTGCCAATTTGCACTTCCCAAGCGCTTAGTACAGTGCTCTGCACACAGGAAGCGCTCAATAAATACGACTGATTGATTGACTGATTGACTTGCCCAAAGTCACACAGTTGACAAGTGGTGGGGCCGGGATTTGAACCCAGGACCTCGGGCTTCAAAGCCCGGGCTCTTCCCACCGAGCCACGCGGCTTCTCTATTAAGCGCTCACTACGTGCCCAGCACTGTTCTAAGCGCCGGGGAGGTGACAGGGTGATGAGGTTGGGGGGCTCACCATCTTCATTCATTCAATCCTATTTATTGAGCGCTTCCTGTGCGCAGAGCACTGTACTGAGCGCTCGGTTAAGTACAAGTTGGCAACATCTAGAGACGGTCCCTACCCCACAACGGGCTCCCAGTCTTCATCCCCATTTCCCAGATGAGGCCACTGAGGCCCAGGGCAGGGAAGTGACTGGCCCAGAGTCACCCAGCTGACACGGGGCGGCGCCGGGATTTGAACCCAGGACCTCGGACTCCAAAGCCTGGGCTCCCCCAGCGCTTAGAACAGCGCTTGGCACATAGTAAGCGCTTCACAAATGCCATCTTTATCATTATTAATACTGTTATTATTATCATTATTACTGTATCTCCCCCAGCACTTAGAACAGCGCTTGGCACATAGTAAGCGCTTCGCAAATGCCATCTTTATCATTATTATTATTATTGTTATTATTATCATTATTACTGTATCTCCCCCAGCGCTTAGAACAGCGCTTGGCACATAGTAAGCGCTTCGCAAATGCCATCTTTATCATTATTATTACTGTTATTATTATCATCATTACTGTATCTCCCCCAGCGCTTAGAACAGCGCTTGGCACATAGTAAGCGCTTCGCAAATGCCATCTTTATCATTATTATTATTATTGTTATTATTATCATTATTACTGTATCTCCCCCAGCACTTAGAACAGCGCTTGGCACATAGTAAGCGCTTCGCAAATGCCATCTTTATCATTATTATTACTGTTATTATTATCATTATTACTCTATCTCCCCCAGCACTTAGAACAGCACTTGGCACATAGTAAGCGCTTCACAAATGCCATCTTTATCATTATTATTACTGTTATTATTATCATTATCACTGTATCTCCCCCAGCACTTAGAACAGCGCTTGGCACATAGTAAGCGCTTCGCAAATGCCATCTTTATCATTATTATTACTGTTATTATTATCATTATTACTGTATCTCCCCCAGCACTTAGAACAGCGCTTGGCACATAGTAAGCGCTTCGCAAACGCCATCATTGGTATGATTTACTGTATCTCCCCCAGCGCTTAGAACAGTGCTTGGCACATAGTAAGCGCTTAACAAATACCATTATTATTATTATCATTTTTAATGGCATTTATTAAGCGCTTACTATGTGCAAAGCACTGTTCCAAGCGCTGGGGAGGTTACAAGGTGATCAGGTTGTCCCACGGGGGGCTCACAGTCTTCATCCCCATTTTACAGGTGAGGTCACTGAGGCCCAGAGAAGTGAAGTGACTTGCCCAAAGTCACCCAGCTGACAAGTGGCAGAGCCGGGATTTGAACCCATGACCTCTGACTCCAAAGCCCGGGCTCTTTTCCACTAAACCACGCTGCTTCTCAATTATCATTACTATATTATTATATTATATTATTATTATTACTGTGCGCACAGTAAGCGCTCAATAACTGCGATTGAATGAATGAATTATTATTATGATGATTATACCTACCCCAGCGCTTGGAACAGTGCTTGGCACATAGTAAATGCCTAACAAATGCCATTATTATTATTATTATTATTATTAGTATGCCTACCCCAGCACTTAGAACAGTGCTTGGCACATAGTGAGCACCTCGCAGATGCCATTATTAGTGTGATTTATTGTATCTCCCCCGGCGCTTAGAACAGTGCTTGGCACATAGTAAGTGCTTAACAAATACCATTATTATTATTATCATTATCATTGTATCTTCCCCAGCGCTTAGAACAGTGCTTGGCACATAGTAAGCGCTTAACAAATACCATTATTGGTATTATTAATATTATTATTACTCTGCACACAATAAGCGCTCAATAAATACGATTGAATGAATGAATTATTATACCTACCCCAGCACTTGGAACAGTGCTTGGCGCATAGTAAGTGCTTAACAAAGACCATTACTATTATAATTGTTATTAATATAAGAATAATAATAATATTGCTCTGCACACAGTAAGTGCTCAATAAATACGATTGAATGAATTATTATTAATATAATAATAGTCTTATTCTGCACACAGTAAGCGCTCAGTAAGTACGATCGAATGAATGAATCATTATTATCATTATTCCTACCCCAGCATTTAGAACAGTGCTTGGCACATAGTAAGCACTCAATAAATATGATTGAATAAATTATAATTAGTATTAATATAATAATAATACTCTGCACACAGTAAGCACTCAATAAAAACAATTGAATGAATGAATGAATTATTATTATACCTACCCCAGTACTTAGAACAGTGCTTGGCACATAGTAAGCGCTCAATAAATCCGATTGAATGAATGAATTATCATTATTATTAATATAATAATTATAGTACTCTGCACACAGTAAGCGCTCAATAAATCCGATTGAATGAATGAATTATTATTATGATTATACGTACCCCAGCACTTAGAACAGTGCTTGGCACATAGTAAGTGCTCAATAAATATGATTGAATGAATGAATTATTATTATGATTATACCTACCCCAGCACTTAGAACAGTGCTTGGCACATAGTAAGTGCTTAACAAGTACCATTATTATTATTATATTACCCTGCACACAGTAAGCGCTCAATAAATATGATTGAATGAATGAATTATCATTGTTAGTAATGTAATAATAATAATAATACTCTGCACACAGTAAGCGCTCAATAAATACAATTGAATGAATGAATTATTATTATTATACCTACCCCAGCACTTAGAACAGTGCTTGGCACATCGTAAGCGCTCAATAAATACGATTGAATGAATTATCATTATTATTAATATAATAATAATAATAATATTCTGCACACAGTAAACGATCAATAAATCTGATTGAATGAATGAATGGTCATTATTATTAATATAATAATAATATTACTCTGCACACAGTAAGTGTAAGTGATCAATAAATCTGATTGAATGAATGAATTATTATCATTATCATTATACCTACCCCAGCACTTAGAACAGTGCTTGGCACATAGTAAGTGCTCAATAAATATGATTGAATGAATGAATTATTATTATGATTATACCTACCCCAGCACATAAGAACAGTGCTTGGCACATAGTAAGTGCTTAACAAGTACCATTATTATTATTATTATTATTATTATTATATTACTCTGGACACAGTAAGTGCTCAATAAATATGATTGAATGAATGAATTATCATTGTTAGTAATATAATAATAATAATAATACTCTGCACACAGTAAGCGCTCAATAAATATGATTGAATGAATGAATTATTATGATTATACCTACCCCAGCACATAGAGCAGTGCTTGGCACATCGTAAGCGCTCAATAAATACGATTGAATGCATTATCTTTATTATTAATATAACAATAATAATAATAACAATATTACTCTGCACACAGTAAGTGAGCAATAAATCTGATTGAATGAATGAATTATTATCATTATCATTATACCTACCCCAGCACTTAGAACAGTGCTTGGCACATAGTAAGTACTCAATAAATATGATTGAATGAATGAATTATTATTATGATTATACGTACCCCAGCACTTAGAACAGTGCTTGGCACGTAGTAAGCGCTTAACGAGTACCATTATTATTACTATTATTATATTACTCTGCACACAGTAAGCGCTCAATAATATGATTGAATGAATGGATTATCATTGTTAGTAATATAATAATAATAATAATACTCTGCACACAGTAAGCGCTCAATAAATCCGATTGAATGAATGAATTATTATAATAATAATAATTATTGTTATTATTATACCTACCCCAGCACTTAGAACAGTGCTTGGCACATCGTAAGCGCTCAATAGATATGACTGAATGAATGAATTATCATTGTTATTAATATAATCATAATAATAATACTCTGCACACCGTAAGCGCTCAATAAATCCGATTGAAAATGAATGAATTATTATTATTATACCTACCCCAGCACTTAGAACGGTGCTTGGCACATAGTAAGCACTCAATAAATATGATTGAGTGAATGAATTATGATTATACCTACCCCAGCACTTAGAACAGTGCTTGGCACATCGTAAGCGCTCAATAAATACAATTGAGTGAATCATCATTATTATTAATATAATCATAATAACAATACCCTGCACACAGTAAGCGGTCAATAAATCCGATTGAATGAATGAATTATTATTATTATACCTACCCCAGCACTTAGAACGGTGCTTGGCACATAGTAAGCGCTCAATAAATATGATTGAGTGAATGAATTATGATTATACCTACCCCAGCACTTAGAACAGTGCTTGGCACATCGTAAGCGCTCAATAAATACAATTGAGTGAATTATCGTTATCATTAATATAATCAGAATAATAATACTCTGCACACAGTAAGCGCTCAATAAATCCGATTGAATGAATGAATTATTATTATTATTATACCTACCCCAGCACTTAGAACAGTGCTTGGCACATTGTAAGTGCTCAGTAAATACGATTGAGTGAATTATCGTTATTATTAATATAATCATAATAATAATACTCTGCACACAGTAAGCGCTCAATAAATCCGATTGAATGAATGAATTATTATTATTATACCTACCCCAGCACTTAGAACAGTGCTTGGCACATAGTAAGCGCTCAATAAATATGATTGAGTGAATGAATTATGATTATACCTACCCCAGCACTTAGAACAGTGCCTGGCACATAGTAAGCGCTTACCAAATACCATTATTATTATTATCATATTACTCTGCACACAGTAAGCGCTCAATAAATCCGATTGAATGAATGAATTAGCATGATTATCATACCTACCCCAGCGCTTGAGAACAGTGCTTGGCACATAGTAAGCGCTTACCAAATACCATTAATTATTATTATTATCATATTACTCTGCACACAGTAGGCGCCCAGTAAATCCGATTGAATGAATGAATGATTATGATGATTATACCTACCCCAGCGCTTGAGAACAGTGCCTGGCACATAGTAAGCGCTTACCAAATACCATTATTATTATTATCATATTACTCTGCACACAGTAAGCGCTCAATAAATCCGATTGAATGAATGAATTAGTATGATTATTATACCTACCCCAGGGCTTGAGAACAGTGCTTGGCACATAGTAAGCGCTTACCAAATACCATTATTATTATTGTTATTAAATTATATTGCTCTGCACACAGTAAGCGCCCAGTAAATCCGATTGAATGAATGATTATGATTATTCTACCTACCCCAGCGCTTGAGAACATAGGAAGCGCTTCGCAAATCCCCTCGTGATGATGATGATGATGATGTTGATGGTGCTGATGCCGGTTCTGCACACAGTAAGCGCTCAATAAATCCGATTGAATGAATGAATGATTATGCTACCTACCCCAGCGCTTGAGAACATAGGAAGCGCTTCGCAAATCCCCTCGTGATGATGATGATGATGATGCTGATGCCGGTTGTGCCCGTGTTCCCCCCGCCTCCGCAGGCTGCCCGAGCCGTTTCACGCACGCCAACCGGCAGTGTGCTAAGCACCCCTACGCGCGGCTGAAGAGGGGCCAGCAGCCCCCCGGGCCCCGCGCCCTGGGGCCCCGCGCCGGACACCACAACAAGGCCGTGGCCGACTGGCTCGACAAGTAAGGACCCCCCCGGGGGGACCCCTGCCCAACCACCCCGGGAACCGTCACGGCCCGCGGCCCACCCGGGCTCTCCCTCCTCTCTGTGTCTCTCTGTCTCTGTGTCTCTCTTTCTCTGTGTCTCTTTCTCTGTCTCCCTCTGTCCTTTCTCTGTCTTTCTCTGTGTCCCTCTCTCTCCCTCTGTCTGTCTCTTTCTCTGTCTCCCTCTTTCTCTCTCTCTGTCTCTCTCTCCCTCTCTGTGTCTCTTTGTCTTCATCTTTCTCAGTGTCTCTCTCCCTCTCTCTGTCTCCCTCTCTCTGTGTCTTTCTCTGTGTCCCTCTCTCTGTCTCTTTGTCTCCCTCTGTCCTTTCTCTGTCTTTCTCTGTGTCCCTCTCTCCCTCTCTCTGTGTCTCTCTGTCTCTCTTTCTCTCTCTGTCTCTGTGTCTCTCTGTCTCTTTCTCTCTCTGTGTCTCTTTCTCTGTCTCCCTCTGTCCTTTCTCTGTCTGTCTCTGTGTCCCTCTCTCTCCCTCCCTCTGTCTCTTTCTCTGTCTCCCTCTTTCTCTCTCTCCCTGTCTCTGTCTCTCTCTCCCTCTCTGTCTCTTTGTCTTCGTCTTTCTCAGTGTCTCTCTCCCTCTCTCTGTCTCCCTCTCTCTGTGTCTTTCTCTGTCTCCCTCTCTCTCTGTCTCTTTGTCTCCCTCTGTCCTTTGTCTTTCTCTGTGTCCCTCTCTCTCCCTCTCTCTGTCTCTCTTTCTCTCTCTGTCTCTTTCTCTGTCCTTTCTCTCTCTGTCTCTCCCTGTGTCCCTCTCTCTCCCTCTTTCTGTGTCTCTTTCTCTGTCTCCCTCTCTCTGTGTCTCTTTCTCTCTCTCTGTCTCTGTCCCCCTGTCTCCCTGTGTCCCTCTCTCTCCCTCTTTCTGTGTCTCTTTCTCTGTCTCCCTCTCTCTGTCTCTCTCCCTCTCTCTCTGTCTCCCTCCCTCCCTCCCTCCCTCCCTCTCTGTCTCCCTCTCTCTCTCTCTCCCTCTCTGTCTCCCTCTTTCTTTCTCTACCTCTGTCTCTCACTCTGTCTCTCTGTGTCTCTTGCTCTGTCTCCCTCTGTCCTTTGTCTTTCTGTGTCTCTCTCCCTCTCTCTGTCTCCTTCTCTCTGTATCTTTCTCTCCCTCTCTCTGTCTCTGTCTCCCTCTCTCTGTGTCTCTTTCTCTGTCTCTGTCTCCCTCTCCCTCTCTCTGTGTCTCTTTCTCTGTCTCCCTCTTTCTCTGTCCTTTCTTTGTCTTTCTCTGTGTCCCTGTCTCTCTGTGTCCCTCTCTCTCCCTCTTTCTATGTCTCTTTCTCTGTCTCTCTCTCTTTGTCTCCCTCCCTCCCGCTCTCTCTCTGTCTCCCTCTCTCTCCCGTGTCTCTGTCTCCCTCTCTCCCTCTCTCTGTCTCTTTTTCCCTCTTTCTCTCTCTGCCTCTGTGTCTCTCTCTGTCTCCATCCCTCACCCTCTCTCTCTGTCTCTTTCTGTCTCCCTCTGTCCTTCTCTGTCTTTCTCTGTATCCCTCTGTCTCTCTGTGTCCCTCTTTCTCCCTCTCTCTGTGTCTCTTTCTCTGTCTCCCTCTCTCTTTGTCTCTTTCTCTGTCTCTCTCTGTATCCCTCTGTCTCTCTGTGTCCCTCTCTCTCCCTCTCTCTGTGTCTTTCTCCCTCTCTCTGTGTCTCTCTGTCTCTGTCTACCTCTCTCTGTCTCTCTTTCTCTGTCTCTGTCTCTCTGTCTCTTTCTCTGTCCTTTCTCTCTCTGTCTCTGTCCCTCTGTCTCCCTGTGTCCCTCTCTCTCCCTCTTTCTGTGTCTCTTTCTCTGTCTCCCTCCCTCTGTGTCTTCTCCTCTCTCCCTCTCTCTGTCTCCCTCTCTCCCTCTCTCTCTGTCTCTTTCTCTGTCTCCCTCTGTCTCTCTGTCTCCCTCTCTCTGTGTCTCTTTCTCTGTCTCCCTCTCTCTGTGTCTTTCTCCATCTCCCTCTGTCCTTTCTCTGTCTTTCTCTGTGTCTCTCTGTCTCCCTCTCTCTCTGTCTCTTCCGTTTCCCTCTGTCCTCTCTCTGTCTCTCTCTCTCTCTGCACACATTCTGACAGCCCCCAGCTCTCCGCCCATCTCTCCCTTCTCTCTCTTTGTCTCTTTCTCTGTCTCCCACTCTCTGTCTCTGTCTTTCTGTCTCCCTCTCTCTCCTTCTCTCTCTGTTTTCCTCTCCCTCTCTCTCTGTCCTTGCTGTTTTTCTCTGTCTCCCTCTGTCTCTCTGTCTCCCTCTCTCTCTGTCTCCCTCTCTCTCTGTCTCCCTCTCTCTCTCTGTCTCTCTCTCACATACACACACACACACACACACATTCTGACAACTCCCAGCTCTCCCTCCATCTCTCCCCCCCTTGTCTCTTTCTCTGTCTGTCTTTGTCTCCCTCTCTCTGTCTCCCTCTCCCTCCCTCTCTCTGTGTCTCTTTCTCTGTCACCCTCTCTCTGTCTCTGTATCTGTCTCCCTCTGTCTGTCTGTCTCACTGTCTCTTTCTCTGTCTCCCTCTCCCCATCTCTCTCTCTGTCTCTCTCCCTTTCTCTCTGTCTCTTTCTTTGTCTCTCACATACACACACACATTCTGACAACTCCTAGCTCTCCCTCCATCTCTCCTGCTTCTCTCTTTTTCTCCCTCCCTCCCTCCCTCTCTCTCTTTCTCTCACATGTTTCAACAGCCCACAGCTCTCCCTCTAGCTCCCCCCCCTCTGTCTCTTTCTCTGTCTGTCTCCTTCTCTGTCTCCTCTATTTGTCTCTTTCTTTCTGTCTCCTCTCTCTATTTGTCTCTTTCTCTGTCTCCCTCTCTCTGTCTCTCTCTGTCTCCCTTTCCCTCTCTCCCTCAGTTTCTTTCTCTATCTCCCCTTCTCTCTTTGTGTTTTTCTCAGTCTATGTCTCCTCTATTTGTCTCTTTCTTTCTGTCTCCTCTCTCTGTCTCTTTATCTCTCTGTCTCCCTTTCCCTCTCTCCCTCAGTTTCTTTCTCTGTCTCCCCTTCTCTCTTTGTGTCTTTCCCGGTCTCTCTCTGTCTCCTCTATTTGTCTCTTTCTTTCTCTGTCTCTTCTCTCTATTTGTCTCTCTCTTTCTCTATCTCCCTCTCTCTGTTTCTTTCTTTATCTCCCTCTCTCCCTCAGTTTCTTTCTCTGTCTCCCCTTCTCTCTGTGTCTTTCCCAGTCTCTCTCTGTCTCCTCTATTTGTCTTTCTTTCTCTGTCTCCTCTCTCTATTTGTCTCTCTCTTTCTCTATCTCCCTCCCTCTCTGTCTCTTTCTGTCTCCCTTTCCCTCTCTCCCTCGGTTTCTTTATCTCCCCTTCTCTCTTTGTGTTTTTCTCAGTCTATCTGTCTCCTCTATTTGTCTCTTTCTTTCTGTCTCCTCTCTCTGTCTCTTTCTCTATCTCCCTCTCTCTCTCTCTGTCTCTTTCTGTCTCCCTTTCCCTCTCTCCCTCAGTTTCTTTCTCTATGTCCCCTTCTCTCTTTGTGTTTTTCTCGGTCTGTCTCTGTCTCCTCTATTTGTCTCTTTCTTTCTGTCTCCTCTCTCTGTCTCTTTCTCTATCTCTCCGTCTCTCTCTGTCTCCCTTTCCCTCTCTCCCTCAGTTTCTTTCTCTGTCTCCCCTTCTCTCTTTGTGTCTTTCTCGGTCTCTCTCTGTCTCCTATTTGTCTCTTTCTTTCTCTGTCTCCTCTCTCTGTCTCTCTCTTTATCTCCCTCTCTCTCTGTCTCTCTCTGTCTCCCTTTCCCTCTCTCCCTCAGTTTCTTTCTCTGTCTCCCCTTCTCTCTTTGTGTCTTTCTCGGTCTCTCTCTGTCTCCTATTTGTCTCTTTCTTTCTCTGTCTCCTCTCTCTGTCTTTCTTTATCTCCCTTTCCCTCTCTGTCTCCCTTTCCCTCTCTCCCTCAGTCTCTGTCTCCCCTTCTCTCTTGGTGTCTTTCTCAGTCTCTCTCTGTCTCCTCTCTCTATTTGTCTCTTTCTTTATCTCCCTTTCCCTCTCTCCCTCAGTTTCTTTCTCTATCTCCCCTTCTCTCTTTGTGTTTTTCTCGGTCTATCTCTGTCTCCTCTATTTGTCTCTTTCTGTCTCCTCTCTCTGTCTCTTTCTTTCTGTATCTCCCTTTCTCTCTCTGTCTCCCTTTCCCTCTCTCCCTCAGTTTCTTTCTCTGTCTCCCCTTTTCTCTTTGTGTTTTTCTCGGTCTCTCTCTGTCTCCTCTATTTGTCTCTTTCTTTTTGTCTCCTCTCTCTGTCTCTTTCTTTCTCTATCTCCCTTTCTCTTTCTGTCTCCCTTTCCCTCTCTCCCTCAGTTTCTGTCTCCCCTTCTCTGTGTCTTTCTCAGTCTCTCTCTCTGTCTCCTCTATTTGTCTCTTTCTTTCTCTGTCTCCTCCCTCTGTCTTTCTCTATCTCCCTCCCTCTCTCCGTCTCTTCCTGTCTCCCTTTCCCTCTCTCCCTCAGTCTCTGTCTCCCCTTCTCTCTTGGTGTCTTTCTCAGTCTCTCTCTGTCTCCTCTATTTGTCTCTTTCTTTCTCTCTGTCTCTTTCTGTCTCCCTTTCCCTCTCTCCCTCAGTTTCTTTGTCCGTCTCCCCTTCTCTGTGTCTTTCTCTGTCTCTGTCTCCCTCAATCTCTTCCTTTCTCTTTTTCTCTTCCTCCCTCCATCTCTCTCTCTCACACACACACACATTTGGACAGCCCATAACTCTCCCTCCATCTCTCCCCCCTCCCTATTTTTCTGTGTCTCTCTCTGTCTCTTTCTCTGCACCCCCCCTTCTCTCACTCACACACTCACACGCACGTCCCGCTGACGCCCCTCCGCCACCCCCCCGACGCCTTTCAACCGCCCCCAACTATGGAGGGACGGGCCAAGCGGGGGAATCTGGGAGTCCGGCCCGGCGGCGGCGGGCAAGGGAGAGAACCCGGGCCCCGTCCCTCCCCTCCGTCGTAGGTACTGGGAGAGCCGGGAACACCCCCCGCCCGCCCCGAAGAGCCACCCGGGCCCCCGGCCCGACCAGGAGCAGCGCGACCCGCGGCTGCCGCGACCCCCGGCCCCCGATCGCCGCTGCCCCCGGGAGGAGGGCCTCCAGGAGGAGGAGGAGGAGGAACGGGAGACGGCCGGGGGCGGCCCCAAGGGCCCGGGCCCCTCGGCGGCGGCCCGCCGCTGCCTCCAGGAGCAGAGGGAGCGTCTCCACGGGGCCCTGGCCCTCATCGAACTGGCCAACCTGGCGGGGGACTCCTTCGGGGCCGACCCCTGACCCCCGACCCCCGACCCCCGACCCCCGACCCCCGACCCCCCCCCCCCCCCGGCACCTTATCCGCCTGGCCGCTGCTGCTACTGTCCCACTTAGGCCACGAAGAATGTCCCGCCGCCCGGCCCCGGGGACCCGGGGGATTGCACTTTCCCGTTGGATTTAACGTTGCCGGCGTCGGCGGGTTTTGTCGAAGTCGGATCTCTCCGTAGGCTGGAAGCACTTGGGCGACGGGGCGCGGCCTTGGGGGGGGGGGGGTTGGCGGGGGGTCTTTGCACACGGACGCCCCCCGTCGAGGCGGGGAAGACCCGGCCGAGGACCGGGGGGCCTCCCCCTGCCCCACGCACCCCCCCACCCCGCCGGGGCCGCAAACACTAATCCTCCGGCCCCCCGCGCCCCCGCCCCGCATCTAGGCACCTTACTGCTCCTCGCCCCCCACCCTGGGGGAGCCCCCGGGGCTGGGCTACACCCCTCCCTCCTCCTCCTCCTCCTCCGCTTCCTGCCCCCTCCATCCATTTCCTACCCTTCTCCACTTCCCGCCCCCTCCTCTACCTCCCGCCCTGCTCCACTTCCTGCCCCCTTCCTCGATTTCCTGCCCCTTTTCTTTACTTTCTGCCCCCTTTCTCTACTTCTTGCACCCTTTTAGTACCTCCTGCCCCCTTTCTCTACTTCCTGCCCCCCTCTCCACTTCCTTCTCCCTCTACTTTCTGCCCCCTCCCTCTACTTCCTGCCCTCTTTTTCTACTTCCTGCCCTCTTTCTCTACTTTCTGCTCCCTCTCTCCACTTCCTTCTCCTACTTCCTGCCCTCTTTCTCTACTTTCTGCCCCCTTTCTCTACTTCCTGCCCCCTCTCTCCGCTTCCTTCTCCCTCCTCTACTTTCTGCCCCCTTTCTGTACTTTCTGCCCCCCTTTTCTACTTCCTGCCCCCTCTCTCCACTTCCTTCTCCTTCCTCTACTTCCTGCCCCCTTTTTCTACTTTCTGCCCCCTTTCTGTACTTTCTGCCCCTTTTCTCTACTTCCTGCCCCCCTCTCCACTTCCTTCTCCTTCCTCTACTTCCTGCCCCCCTTCTCTACTTTCTGCCCCCTTCCTCTACTTCCTGCCACCTTCCTCTACTTCTTTCCCTCTTTCTGTACTTCCTGCCCCCTTTCTCCACTTCCTTCTCCTTCCTCTACTTCCTGCCCCCTTCCCCTACTTCTTGCCCCCTTTCTCTACTTCCTGCCCCCTCTCTCCACTTCCTTCTCCTTCCTCTACTTCCTGCCCCCCTTCTCTACTTTCTGCCCCCTTCCTCTACTTCCTGCCCCCTTCCTCTACTTCTTTCCCTCTTTCTCTACTTCCTGCCCCCTTTCTCCACTTCCTTCTCCTTCCTCTACTTCCTGCCCCCTTCCCCTACTTCTTGCCCCCTTTCTCTACTTCCTGCCCCCTCTCTCCACTTCCTTCTCCTTCCTCTACTTTCTGCCCCCTTTATTTCCTGCCCCATTTCTCTACTTTCTGCCCTCTTTCTCTACTTTCTGCCCCCTTCCTCTACTTCCTGCCACCTTCCTCTTCTTCTTGCCCTCTTTCTCTACTTCCTGCCCTCTTTCTCCACTTCCTTCTCCTTCCTCTACTTTCTGCCCCCTTCTTCTATTTCCTGCCCCCTTCCTCTACTTCTTACCCCCTTTCTCTACTTCCTGCCCCCTTTCTCCACTTCCTTCTCCTTCCTCTACTTTCTGCCCCCTTTCTCCACTTGCTTCTCCTTCCTCTACTTCCTGCCCCCTTTCTCCACTTCTTTCTCCTTCCTCAACTTCCTGCCCCTTTCCTCCTCCTCCTCCTCCTCCTCTCCGAGTCCTCCCCGTCCTCCTCCTCAGCTGGCCTGAGCCCAGAGAGCGCTCCCGTCCCCCTCCGCATCACCCTTTCGCCCCCCCCGTGCCTCCTGCCCCATCCCGGACTGAAAGAGACGCCACTTCCCGCGGACGCTGGAGAGGGCGGATCGCCTTCCCGTTCGGGAAGAGAGAACCTATCTTTGCGACGGTCCAGACCCGCCCCACGCGCGGCACCCGGCGTGCTTTCACCCCCTCACAGCACTTAAAAGCCGCCCACCGCCCCCTGCCCTCCCCGGACCTCTTCCTCTCGACGGAAGCGGAAATTAATTCCAAGGGAGGGGGGAAAAAGAGAAGACACAACGACGGAAGAAGCGGCCCCGCAGGAAGCCGAGGACGGACGGCGGCCACCCCGGGAAGCCGGAGTCGGGCACGGCGTCCGCCACGGAGAGCGCGAGTCCGGTATGGCCGCCCACCGCGGAGGGAGCCCCGGCCGGCCGGCCGGCCGGAGGAGGAGGGACGGCGGGCATCGCGGGCGGCCCAGGACGGGCGAGGCCCGCCCCGGGAAGACCCTCCGTCCCCGTCCCCGCCAACCGCTCCTTTCCGGAACGACTTCTCCGTCCCCCAAACCACCCCGGGCAAAACGGGAAAGTCGTGCCCGGAGGCGGGCAGAGCCCGGTGGGTCAGCGACGGGCCTCCTGCTTCCTCTCTTCCTCCCTCCCTTCCTCACGAGGTGCTTCCAATAAAAACCCATTGACAAGTGAACCGGCCCCGCGCGGGGGGCTGCCCGTCATTGACTGGACCGCGGGCGCCGGAGGGGGGGAACGCGGGCACGGCGGGCGGGCGGGCGGGCGCGGGCACCGAGGTGGGGTTTGGCTCTCCCTCTTGCTTCCTCCGTCTCTCTCCATCTCTTGCTTTTGCTCTTGCTCTCTCTTTTCTTTCTCTTTTTCTGTTTCTCACTTTCTTGTCCTTTCACTTTCTGTCTTCTCCTTTTCTCTCTTCTCTCTCCCTTTTTCTCACTCTTTTTCTCTCACCTCTCTCACTTTTTCTCTTTTCACTCTTCTCTCTGACTCTCTTTTTCCTCTCACCTCTCACTTCCTCTTTTTCTTCTCCTTTTCACTCTCTTCTCTCCCATTTTCTCTCACTCTTCATTCTCTCTCTTTCTCTCTCTTTCTCTCACTTTCTCACTTTCTCTCCTCCTTTTCACTCCTCTCGCTGACTCTTTTTCTTTTCCTCTCACCTCTCGCTTCCTCTTTTTCTTCTTTTCACTCTCCTCTCCCATTTTCTCTCACTCTTTTTCTCTCACCTTTCTCACTTTCTCTTTCTCTTCTTTTCACTCCTCTGACTCTCTCTTTCCTCTCACCTCTCTCGCTTCCTCTTTTCCTTCTCCTTTTCACTCTCTTCTCTCCCATTTTCTCTCACTCTTCGTTCTCACATTTTCTCTCACCTTTCTCACTTTTTCTCTTCTCCTTTTCACTCCTCTCTGACTCTTTCTGTCTTCCTCTCACCTCTCTCGCTTTCTCTTTTTCTTCTCCTTTTCACTCTCTTCTCTCCCATTTTCTCTCTCTTCTCACATTTTCTTTTTCTCACCCCTCACTTCCTCTTTCTCACTCTTCACTCTCCTCTCTCCTTTTTTCTCTCACTATCGCTTTTCTCTCACTCTTTATTCTCTCACCTTTCTCGCTTTCTTTCTCACTCTTTTCCACTCTTTTCTCTGACTCTTTTTCTCTCCTCGCTTTCTCTTTCTCTTCTCCTCTTCACTCTCTTCTCTCCTTTTTTCTCTCCCTTTTTCTCTCACGTCTCGCTTTCTCTTTCTCACTTTTCACTCTTCCTTTTTCTCTCACTCTTTTTCTCTCACCTTTCTCACTTTCTCACTCTTCACTCTGTTCTCTTCCTTTTTCTCACTCTTCTCTTCCTTTCTCACTCTTCTCTTTCTCTTTTCCTTTCTCACTTCTCTCGCTTTCTCTTTCTTCTGTCATTGTACACTCTCTTTCCCTTTTTCTCTAACTCTTTCTCACCTCGCTTTCTCTTTCTCACTCTTCTCTCCTCCTTTTCACTCTTCTCTCTGACTCTTTTTCTATCTCACCTCTTACTTTATCTCACTCTTCTCCTTTTCACTGTCTTCTCTCTCCCTGTTTCATTCTCTTCTCTCTTTTTCTATCTCTCACTCTCTTTTCCTTTCTCACCTCTCTCTTTCTCACTCTTCTTTTCACTCTCTTCTCTCTCACTTTTTCTCACTCACTTTTTTCTCTTTTCTCTCACCTTTCTCGCTTTCTCTTTCTCACCTTCTCCTTTTCACTCTTCTCTCTGACTCTCTTTTTCTCCTTCTCTCTCAACTCTCTCACTTTCTCTTCTCCTTTTCACTCTCTTCTCTCCCTTTTTATCTGTCTCTCACATTTTCTCTTTTTCTCTCACCTCTCGCTTTCTCACTGTTCTGTTCACTGTCTTCTCTCTCCCTTTTTCTCTAGCTCTTCTTTCCCTTTTTCTCTCTCACTCTTTCTCACCTTTCTCGCTTTCTTTCTCATTCACTCTCCTCTCCCTTTTTCTCACTCTTTTTTTTCTGTCACCCTTTCTCTTTTCCTTTCTCCCTCATCTCTCGCTTTCTCTTTCTTCTCATTCTTTTCACTCATCTCTTTTCTCTCACTTTCTCACTCTTCTCCTTTTCACTCTTCTGTCTCTTTTTCTCTTTCACCTCTCACTCTCTATCTCACTCTTCACTCTCTTCCCTTTCTCACTCTCTTTTCCTTTCTCACCTCTCACTCTTTCTCACTCATTCACTCTTCTTTTCACTCTCTTCTCTCTCCCTTTTTCCTCTCTTTCTCGCTTCTCTCACTCTTCTTTCTTGCTTTTTCTGTCTCTCACTCTTCTATAGCTCTCACCCCTCCATTCATTCATTCATTCAGTCAGTTGTATTTATTGAGCACTTACTGTGTGCAGAGCACTGTACTAAGCGCTTGACACAGTCCCTACCCAACAACAGGCTCACAGTATAGAAGGGGGAGACAGACAACTCTCCTCTCTCCATTGCTCTTTTTGTCTTTCACTCTTCTCCTCTCTTTCCTCTATGGCTCTCTCCCTTTTTCTGTCACTTCTTTCTCTTTTTCTTTCTCTGTCCCTTTCTCTCACTCTTTCATATCTCTTTTCTCTCTCCCTCCTTGCTGTCCTTTTCTCCTCATTCTCTTCCTCTCTCTTCTCATTCTCTTCTTTCCCTTTCTCACTCTTTCTCTTTTTCTCTCTCTCTTTCATTCGTCTATTTCTCTCACTCTCCCCTCTTTTCTCTCTCCTCACTCTCTTCTCTTTCTCTCGTTCTCATCTTTCTCTCACTTTTCTTTCTCTTTCTTTCACTTTTCTATTTCACTCTTCTCACCCTTTTTCTCTCTTCTTTCTTTTTCTCTTTTTCTTTCTCTCCCTCTTCTATTTATCTCTTGCTCTCTTCTCTTCCTCCCTTGCTTTTTCTCTTTCTCTCTTCTCACTCTCTACCTTTCTCACTCGTCTTTCTCTTTCACTCTTACTTTCTTTTTCCCCATCACTCTTCTATTTCTCACTCTCCTTTTCTCTCTTTCTCTCTTCTCATTCTTTCTTCCTCTTGTTCTCTCCCTTTATCTCCTTTCTCTTTCACTCTTTGACTTTCTTTTCCCCCTCACTTCTATTTCTTGCTCTCCTCTCTTTTCTCTCTCCCTTGTTCTCCTTTTCTCTCTTTCTCATTCTCCCTTCCACTTGTTCTCTCCCTTCTTCTCACTCTTTTTCCTTTCCTTCCTCTTTCTCTCACTCTTCTATTTCTCTCCTCTCCTTTCTCTCTCACTCTTCTCTTTCCTCTCACAGTCTTACTCTTTTCCTCTCTCACACTCTGGCTCTCTGGCTATCTCTCTGACTTTATTTTTTGTAAATATGGTGTATTTAAAGCACCAGGTCTCCTCTTGTCGTCCGCCGTCCCGGCCCGTAGCGTGTCGGGCCGGCGGACACATCGCCTCTCGTGGAACGGCCCCGTCTCCATAATAATAATGATAATTGTATTAAGCGCTCACTATGTGCCGAGCACTGTTCTAAGCGCTGGGGAAATCAGGTCGTCTCACCTGGAGCTCACAGTCTTCATCCCCTGAGGTCACTGAGGCACAGAGAAGGCAAGTGACTTACCCAAGGTCACACAGCCGATCAGTGGCGGAGCCCTCGTTCCGGTGGGTACGAGGGAATTAGGCCGGACACGGTCCCCGTCTCACGTGGGGCTCCCAGTCGATCGTATTTATTCGGTCATTCAGTTGCATTTACCCGCGCTTAGAACAGTGCTCTGCACACGGTAAGCGCTTAATAAATACCATCATTATTATTATTGAGCGCTTACTAGGTGCAGAGCACTGCACTGAGCGCTTAGGAGAGGACGGTACAACAAACAGTCGCATCCCCTGCCCACAGATTAAGAAGCACTTTAATAACGATAATAACTATGGTATTATTTCTCAAGCGCTTACTATGTGCCAGGCGCTGTACTGAGCGCTGGGGTGGATCCAAGCAAATCGGGCGGGGCTCGCGATCTTCACCCCCCCATTCGACGGAGGGGGAAACTGAGGCCCAGAGCAGGGAAGTGACTCCCCCAAGGACCCGCAGACGCGATTAGAACCCAGGACCCGGGTTCTTCCCTCTACGCCCTATGCTGCTTCTCTATTATTTATTGAGCACCTACCATGGGAGAGCCCAACAGGGCAGTCTAACCGACACGTTCCCTGCGCGGTCTTAGGTGGGGGAACTGAGGCACAGAGCGGTGTGAAGGGACTTCACACGGCAGGCGGAGCCGGGGTTGGACTCGATCGATTCGTGGTCTTTACTGAGCACTTACTACAGGGGCAGAGCAGTGGACTGAACTGAGCGCTTAGGAGAGTCCAAGATGACCGAATTTGCAGACGGGCTCCCTGCCCACAACCAGCTCAGCTTGGAGGTAGAAACCCCGTCCTCTGCCTCCTCTTTCTCTTCCTTTCTCTCCTTCCTCCTCTTCCTCCTTTTTCTCTTCCTCCTCTTTCTCCTTTCTCCTCCTCCTCCCCCTCCTCTTTTTCTTCATTCTCTTCCTCCTCTTCCTTTCTCTTTCTCCTTTCTCCTCCTCCTCATCCTCCTCCTCTCCCTCCTCTTTTTCTTCATTCTCTTCCTCCTCTTCCTTCTTTTTCTTCATTCTCTTCCTCCTCTTCCTTTTCTCTTTCTCCTCTTTTTCTTCATTCTCCTCTTCCTCCTCTTTCTCCTCCTCCTCTGTCTCCTCCTCTTCCTCCTCTTTTTCTTCATTC
This sequence comes from Tachyglossus aculeatus, assembly GCF_015852505.1. Classification (NCBI taxonomy): domain Eukaryota; kingdom Metazoa; phylum Chordata; class Mammalia; order Monotremata; family Tachyglossidae; genus Tachyglossus; species Tachyglossus aculeatus. The sequence goes on along the minus strand of NC_052095.1, from coordinate 3,532,156 downwards.
GGTTCCTCCTCCTCCTTTCTCTTCCTCCTCTTTTTCCTCATTCGCTTCCTCCTCTTTCTTCACTCGCTTCTTCCTCTTTCTCTTCCTCTTTTTCTTCATTCACTTCCTCCTCCTCTTTCTCTTCCTCCTCTTTTACTTCATTCTCTTCCTCCTACTTTTTCTCTTCTTCCATTTTCTCTTCTTTTTCTCTTCCTCATTTTCTTCATTCTCTTCCTCTTTTTTCCTCTTCCTCCTTTCTCTTCCTCCTCTTCCTCCTCTTTTTCTTCATTCTTGCCCTCCTTTCTCTTCCTCCTCTTTTTCTTCATTTGCTTCCTCCTCTTTCTCTTCCTCCTCTTTTTCTTCACTCGCCTCCTCCTCTTTCTCTTCCTCTTTTTCTTCATTCGCTTCCTCCTCCTCTTTCTCTTCCTCCTCTTTTACTTCATTCTCTTCCTCCTACTTTTTCTCTTCCTCCATTTTCTCTTCTCTTTCTCTTCCTCATTTTCTTCATTCTCTTCCTCTTTTTTCCTCTTCCTCCTTTCTCTGCCTCCTCTCCTCCTCTTTTTCTTCATTCTCATCCTCCTCTTTCTCTTCCCCCACTTCCTCCTCTTCTCTCTCACTCTTCCTCTCTGTTCTCTATCATCTCCTTTTTCTCCCCGCTCCTCACTTCTCTTTTCTCTCGTCTGACGTTTTCTCCACCACCACCACCACCCCCCCGACTCCCTTCTCTCCTTGCCTCACTGCTCTCCCTTATTTCACTTTTCCTCTGGTCTGACTTTTCTCCCTCCTCCTCCTCCTCCCTTCTTGCTTCACTGTCCTCCCTTATCTCACTTTTCCTCTCCTGACTTTTCTCTCCCTTCTCTCTCCTTGCCTCACTGTTCTCCCCATCTCACTTTCCCTCTCCTCTGACTTTTCTCCCCCCTCCTCCTCCTCCTCCCTTCTTGCCTCACTGTCCTCCCTTATCTCACTTTTTCTCTCCTGACTTTTCTCTCCCTTCTCTCCTTGCCTCACTGTCCACCCTTATCTCACTTTCCTCTCCTCTGACTTTTGTCCCCGTCCTCTTCTCTCCTTGCCTCGCTGTCCTCCCTTGTCTGACGTTTCCTCTCCTCTGACTTTTCTCTCCCTTCTCTCCTTGCCTCAGTGTTCTCTCTTATCTCACTCTTCTCTCCCTTCTCTCCTTGCCTCACTGTTCTCCCCATCTCACTTTTCCTCTCCTCCGACTTTTCTCCCCCCTCCTCCTCCCTTCTTGCCTCACTGTCCTCCCTTATCTCCCTTTTCCTCTGTCTGACTTTTCTCTCCCTTCCCTCCTTGCCTCACTGTTCTCCCTTATCTCCCTTTTCCTCTCCTGACTTTTCTCTCCCTTCTCTCCTTGTCTCACTGTTCTCCCTTACCTCACTCTTCCTCTGGTCTGACTTTGCTCCCCCTTCCTCCTCCCTTCTTGCCTCACTGCTCTCCTTTATCTCCCTTTTCCTCTGACTTTTCTCTCCCTTCTCTCCTTGCCTCACTGCTCTCCCTTATCTCACTTTTCCTCTGGTTTGACTTTTCTCCTCCCTCCTCCCTTCTCTCCTTGCCTCACTGCCCTCCCTTATCCGACTTTTCCTCTCGTCCAACTTTTTTCTCCCTTCTCTCCTTGCCTCGCTGCCCTCCCTTATCTGACTTTTCCTCTCCTCCGACTTTTCTCTCCCTTCTCTCCTTACCTCACTGTTTTCCCTTATCTCCCGTAACTTCCTTGACTTTTCTCCCCCATCTCACTTTTCCTCTCGCCTGACTTTTCTCCCCCTCCTCCTCTCACTTTAATTCCCCGCTCCCCTCCTCTCTTCTCTCCTTGTCTCCCTTTTCTCCCTTCTCACTTTTCCTCTCCTCTGACTTTTCTCTCCCTTCTCTCCTTGCCTCACTGCTCTCCCTTATCTCACTTTTCCTCTGGTTTGACTTTTCTCCTCCCTCCTCCCTTCTCTCCTTGCCTCACTGCCCTCCCTTATCCGGCTTTTCCTCTCGTCCAACTTTTTTCTCCCTTCTCTCCTTGCCTCGCTGTCCTCCCTTATCTGACTTTTCCTCTCGTCGGACTTTTCTCTCCCTTCTCTCCTTACCTCACTGTTTTCCCTTATCTCCCGTAACTTCCTTGACTTTTCTCCCCCATCTCTCTTCTTTTCCTCTCGCCTGACTTTTCTCCCCCTCCTCCTCTCACTTTAATTCCCCGCTCCCCTCCTCTCTTCTCTCCTTGTCTCCCTTTTCTCCCTTCTCACTTTTCCTCTCCTCTGACTTTTCTCTCCCTTCTCTCCTTGCCTCACTGCTCTCCCTTATCTCACTTTTCCTCTGGTTTGACTTTTCTCCTCCCTCCTCCCTTCTCTCCTTGCCTCACTGCCCTCCCTTATCCGACTTTTCCTCTCGTCCAACTTTTTTCTCCCTTCTCTCCTTGCCTCGCTGCCCTCCCTTATCTGACTTTTCCTCTCGTCCGACTTTTCTCTCCCTTCTCTCCTTACCTCACTGTTTTCCCTTATCTCCCGTAACTTCCTTGACTTTTCTCCCCCATCTCACTTTTCCTCTCGCCTGACTTTTCTCCCCCTCCTCCTCTCACTTTAATTCCCCGCTCCCCTCCTCTCTTCTCTCCCTGTCTCCCTTGTCTCCCTCTCTCCTCCCTTCTCCTCTGCTCTCCTCTTGTCTTTTGTCTTAGGGAAGCAGCGTGGCTCAGTGGAAAGAGCCCGGGCTTGGGAGTCAGAGGTCACGGGTTCGAATGCCTTCTCCGCCACAGCCGCCAAAGTCGGCTGTGTGACCTTGGGCAAGCCACTTCCCTTCTCTGGGCATCAGTTTCCTCATCTGTAAAATGAGGATTAAGACTGTGAGCCCCAAGTGGGACAATCTGATCACCTTGTATCCCCACAGTGCTTGGTACATAGTAAGCATTTAACAAATACCATCATTATTATTATTGTCCCACTTTTCTCGCTCTCCTCTCCTTTTCTCTCCCTTTTCTCCCTCTCCTCCCTTCTCCTTCTTTTCTCTCATTTTTCTCCCTCTTCTCTCTTCTCCTTTTCTCACTTTTCTCCCTTTCCCTCCTCTCTTCTCTCCTTGTCTCACTTTTCTCCCTCTCCTATCTCCTCTTCTCTCTTCTCCTTTTCTCTCTTCTTCTTTTCCCTCTTCCTCTCCTCTTTTCCTTTTCTCTCACTTTTCTCCTTCTCTCCTCTCTTCTTTCCTTGTCTCACTTTCCCCCTTCTCCTTTTCTCTCACTTGTCTCCCTTTCCCCCTTCTCCTTTTCTCTCACTTGTCTCCCTTTCCCTCCTCCTCTCTTCTCTCCTTTTCTCTTTTCTCCCTCTCCTCCATCTCTCCTCTCGTCTCCTTTTCTCTCCTTTTCTCCCTCTCCTCCCTCCTCATCTTCTCTTCTCCTTTTCTCTTACTTTTCTCCCTCTCCTCCCTTCTCCTCTTCTCCTTTTCTCTCACTTTTCTCTGTTGTTTCCCTCCTCCTCTCTTCTCTCCTTTTCTCTCACTTTCTCCCTCTCCTCTCTCTTCTCCTTTTCCCTCACTTTTCTCCCCCGCCTGTCTCTTCTCTCCTCTCTTCTCCTTTTCCTCTCACTTTTCTCCCTTCCCCTCCTTCTCCCTTCTCTCCTTCTCTCACTTTTCTCCCTCTCCTCTTCTCCTTTTCTCTCACTTTTCTCCCTCTCCTTCGTCTCTCCTCTCTTCTTTTCTCTCACTTTTCTCCCCCTCCTCCATCTCTCCTCTTCTCTCTCATTTTTCTCCAGCCTCCTCTCCTCACTTCTTGTCTCATTTTTTCTCCCCCTCCTCATTATTATTATTATTATATTTTCTCCCTCTTCTTTTCTCTCACTTTTCTCCCTCTCTCCTCTTCTTTTCGTCCTCCTCTCTTCTCTCCTTTCCTCTCACTTTTCTCTCTCTCCCCTCTCATCTCCTTTCCTTTCACTTTTCTCCCTCTCCTCCCTCATCTTCTCCTTTTCTCTTTTCTCCCTCTTCTCTCTTCTCCTTTTCCTCTCCCTTCCCCTCCTCCTCTCTTCTCTCCTTGTCTCACTTTTCTCCCCCTCCTGGCTTTTCTCCCTCTCCTCTTCTCCTTTTCTCTCAGTTTTCTCCCTCTCCCCCATTTCTCCTCATCTTTTTCTGTCACTTTTCTCCCTCTCTCCTCTTCATTTCGTCCTCCTCTCTTCTCTCCCTTTCTCTCACTTTTCTCTCTCTCCTCTCATCTCCTTTTCTTTCACTTTTCTCCCTCTCCTCCCTCATCTTCCCTTCTCCTTTTCTCTTTTCTCCCTCTTCTCTCTTCTCCTTTTCCTCTCACTTTTCTCCCTTTCCCTCCTTCTCACTTTTCTCCCCCTCCTGGCTTTTCTCCCTCTCCTCCTCTTCTCTCACTTTTCTCCCTCTCCTCCATTTCTCCTCTTCTCATCTCTTTTTTCTCTCGCTTTTCTCCCTCTCCTGTATCTCTCCTCCTCTCCTCTTTGCTCACTTTTCTCCCCCTCCTCCGTCTCTTCTTTTCTCTCACTTTTCTCCCTCTTTTCTCCTTCTCTCTTCTCTCCTTGTCTCACTTTTCCTTCTCTCTTCTCCTTTTCTCTCACTTTTCTCCCCCTCCTCTGTCTCTCCTCTCCTCTCTTCTCCTTTTCCTCTCACTTTTCTCCCTTCCCCTCCTTCTCTCTTCTCTCCTTGTCTCACTCTTCTCCCCCTCCTGGCTTTTCTCCCTCTCCTCTCCTCTTCTCCTTTTCTCTCACTTTTTTCTCCCTCTCCTCCATTACTCCTCTTTCTTCTTTCTTTCTTCTCATCTCTTTTTCTGTCACTTTTCTCCCCCTCCTCCGTCTCTCCTCTCTTCTTTTCTCTCACGTTGCTCCCTCCTCCTCTCCTCACTTGTCTCACTTTTCTCCCCCTCCTTGTTATTATTACTATATTTTCCCCCTCTCTCCTCTCTCCTCATCCCCCTTTCCTCGCCCTCCTCCCCTCCTCCCTTCTCCTCTCCTTGCCTCCCCATCTCTCGCTTCTCTCCCCCGTCTCACTCTCCGCCTCCTGAGTTTTCCCTCGGCGCCCCCCCCCCCGACATTTTCCCGTCTTCTCCCCTCTCCCGGTCCTCCCCCTTCCTTCATCCTCGCCTCCATCCCCGCCTCTCCTCCCTTTCCCACATGTGTCTCCCCTTCCCCCAGTTGGCTCCGCTCCCCGTGACCTCTGACCTCTCCTCCCCCTCAGACTTGGCCTCCCTTCTCCTCGCCCTCCCGCCCCACTTCATCCCGTCCCCCGGTCCCCTCGGGTGTACTGAGCGCCCCTCGGTGCGCCAAGCGCTGTGCCCGGCGGTCCGGAGACGCGGCGGGGGGCCATGGCGGGGGCCTGGGACCAGGCGATGACCCTGGTGGGGGCCGCGGCCTGCTGGGTGGCGGCGGCCCGCTGCCTCTTGGCCGTCCGCTTCCTCCTCCTCTGGGCCCTGGGCGGACACCGGGCCCCGGCCCGGGCCGCCTTCCGACGGCTGGGGAAATGGGCAGGTAAGGGCCCGCCCTCCGCGTGCGAAGCGGCCGGTCAATCGATAATAATAATGGTATTTATTAAGCGCTTACTATATGCTAAGCCCCGGCACAAGCGGACAAGCCACTTCCCTGGGCCTCAGTTCCCTCATCTGTCAAATGGGGATGAAGACCGGGAGCCCCCGTCATCATCATCATCGATCGTATTTATTGAGCGCTTACTCTGTGCAGAGCACTGGACTAAGCGCTTGGGAAGGTCAAATTGGCAACCTATAGAGACGGTCCCTGCCCAACATTGGGCTCCCAGTCATCATCATCAATCGTATTTATTGAGCGCTTACTCTGTGCAGAGCACTGTACTAAGCGCTTGGGAAGTACAAATTGGCAACATATAGAGACGGTCCCTACCCAACGGTGGGCTCACGGTCTAAAAGGGGGAGACAGAGAACAAAACCAAACATACTAACAAAATAAAATAGATAGAATAGATATGTACAGATAAATAAATAGAGTAAAAAATACGTACAAACAGTCATCACCTTGTATCCCCCCAGCGCTTAGAACAGTGCTCGGCACATAGTAAGCGCTTAACAAATGCCATTATTATCAGCAAATCCATCGCATTTGAGCGCTTACTGCGTGCGGAGCGCTGTATTGACCTCTCCGGAGCGCTCAGTCCAGTGCTCCGCACGCAGTAAGCGCTCAAGAAAGGCGATCGAATGAATGAATGAGGGAAAGTGAGCGCTCAATTGGTTCATTCATTCATTCGATCGTCTCGAGCGCTTACTGCGTGCGGGGCACTGGACTAAGCGCTGATCAATAAATGCAACTGATCGAAGCAGTGGAAAGGGCCCGGGCTTTGGAGTCGGAGGTCGTGGGTTCGAATCCCGGCCCCACCGCAAGTCTGCTGCGTGACCTTGGGCAAGTCACTTCTCTCCTTTTTTAGACGGTGAGCCCGCTGTCGGGTAGGGACCGTCTCTAGATGTTGCCGACTTGGACTTCCCAAGCGCTTAGTACAGTGCTCTGCACACAGGAAGCGCTCAATAAATACGATTGATTGATTGATTCTCTGAGCCTCAGTGACCTCATCTGTAAAAATGGGGATGAAGACTGTGAGCCCCACGGGGGGCAGCTTGTTATAATAATAATAATGGCATTTATTAGGCGCTTACTATGTGCCAAGCACTGTTCTGAGCGCTGGGGAGGTTACAAGGTGATCCACGTGGGGCTCACAGTCTTAATCCCCATTTTCCAGATGAGGGAACTGAGGCTCGGAGAAGTTAAGTGACTCGCCCAAGGTCACACAGCACACATGTGGTGGAGTCGGGATTCGAACCCATGACCTCTGACTCCAAAGCCCGGGCTCTTTCCACTGAGCCACGCTGCTTCTTCTTGGTCATAGTGGTCTCTCCCCTTTTGAGGATTTGGGGGTGGGGGGGAATGAATGAATGAATAGTGGTATCCCCTTTTTGAGGATTTAGGGGTGGGGGAAAATGAATGAATGAATGAATGAACAGTGGTCTCCCCTTTTGAGGATTTGGGGGTGGGGGGGAAGGAATGAATGAATGAATAGTGGTCTCTCCCTTTTTAGGGATGGGGGAGTGAATGAATGAATGAATAGTGGTCTCTCCCCTTTTGAGGATTTGGGGGTGGGGGGAATGAATGAATGAATAAATGAATGAATAGTGGTCTCTCCCCTTTTGAGGATTTGGGGGTGGGGTGGAATGAATGAATGAATAGTGGTCTCCCCTTTTGAGGATTTGGGGGTGGGGGAATGAATGAATGAATGGTGGTCTCTCCCTTTTTAAGGATTTGGGGGTGGGGGGAATGAATGAATGAATGAATAGTGGTCTCTCCCCTTTTGAGGATTTGGGGGTGGGGGAATGAATGAATGAATGAGTGAATAGTGGTCTCTCCCCTTTTGAGGATTTTGGGGTGGGGGGAATGAATGAGTGAATAAATGAATGAATAGTGGTCTCTCCCCTTTTGAGGATTTGGGGGTGGGGGGGAATGAATGAATGAATGAATAGTGGTCTCTCCCCTTTTGAAGATTTGGGGGTGGGGGGAATGAATGAATGAATAGTGGTCTCTCCCCTTTTGAGGATTTGGGGGTGGGGGAATGAATGAATGAATAGTGGTCTCTCCCCTTTTGAGGATTTGGGGGTGGGGGGGAATGAATGAATGAGTGAATAGTGGTCTCTCCCCTTTTGAGGATTTGGGGGGGAAGGAATGAATGAATGAATAGTGGTCTCTCCCCTTTTGAGGATTTGGGGGTGGGGGGAATGAATGAATGAATAGTGGTCTCCCTTTTTGAGGATTTGGGGGGGAATGAATGAATGAATAGTGGTCTCTCCCTTTTTGAGGATTTGGGGGGGAAGGAATGAATGAATAGTGGTCTCTCCCCTTTTGAGGATTTGGGGGGGTGAATGAATGAATAGTGGTCTCTCCCTTTTTGAGGATTTGGGGGTGGGGGGAATGAATGAATGAATAGTGGTCTCCCCTTTTGAGGATTTGGCGGTGGGGGGAATGAATGAATAAATGAATGAATAGTGGTCTCTCCCCTTTTGAGGATTTGGGGGTGGGGGGGGAATGAATGAATGAATGAATAGTGGTCTCTCCCCTTTTGAGGATTTGGGTGTGGGGGGGAGTGAATGAATGAATGGTGGTCTCTCCCCTTTTGAGGATTTGGGGGTGGGGGGGAATGAATGAATGAATGAATAGTGGTCTCTCCCCTTTTGAGGATTTGGGGGTGGGGGGAATGAATGAATGAATAGTGGTCTCTCCCCTTTTGAGGATTTGGGGGTGGGGGGGAATTAATGAATGAATAGTCGTCTCCCCTTTTGAGGATTTGGGGGTGGGGGAAATGAATGAATGAATAGTGGTCTCTCCCCTTTTGAGGATTTGGGGTTGGGGGGGAATGAATGAATGAATAGTGGTCTCTCCCCTTTTGAGGATTTGGGGGTGGGGGGAATGAATGAATGAATAGTGGTCTCTCCCCATTTGAGGATTTGGGGGTGGGGGAGGATGAATGAATGAATAGTGGTCTCTCCCCTTTTGAGGATTTGGGGGTGGGGGAATGAATGAATGAATAGTGGTCTCTCCCCTTTTGAGGATTTGGGGGTGGGGGAAAATGAATGAATGAATGAATAGTGGTCTCTCCCCTTTTGAGGATTTGGGTGTGGGGGGGAGTGAATGAATGAATGAATAGTGGTCTCTCCCCTTTTGAGGATTTGGGGGTGGGGGGAATGAATGAATGAATAGTCATCTCCCCTTTTGAGGATTTGGGGGTGGGGGGGAATGAATGAATGAATAGTGGTCTCTCCCCTTTTGAGGATTTGGGGGTGGGGGGAGTGAATAGTGGTCTCTCCCTTTTTGAGGATTTGGGGGGGAATGAATGAATGAATGAATGAATAGTGGTCTCTCCCCATTTGGGGGTGGTGGAATGAATGAATGAATAGTGGTCTCTCCCCTTTTGAGGATTTGGGGGTGGGGGGAATGAATGAATGAATAGTGGTCTCTCCCTTTTTGAGGATTTAGGGGTGGGGGGAATGAATGAATGAATGAATAGTGGTCTCTCCCTTTTTGAGGATTTGGGGGTGGGGGGGGGAAGGAATGAGTGAGTGAATGAATGAATGAATAGCGGTCTCTCCCCTTTTGAGGATTTGGGGGTGGGGGGGATGAATGAGTGAGTGAATGAATGAATGAATAGTGGTCTCTCCCCTTTTGAGGATGGGGGGGGGTCCCCGGATTTGGGGGGGGGGGTCGACTTCCTGTAACCCCCTCCCCTCCTCCATCTTCTTGCAGTGATCACAGGAGCGGGCGATGGGATTGGCAAGGCCTACTCCCTTCAGGTACCGTTCATCCATTCATTCCATCGTATTTATTGAGCGCTCCCTGGGTGCGGAGCACTGTACTAAGCGCTTGGGAAGTCCAATTGGGCAACATCTAGAGACGGTCCCTACCCGACGACGGGCTCACGGGCTAGAAGGGGGAGACGGACGACGAAACGAAACAAGTAGACGGGCCTCAATCCCATCAATCATTCGTTCCGTCGTATTTATTGAGCGCTCCCTGGGTGCGGAGCGCTGTACTAAGCGCTTGGGAAGTCCAAGGCGGCAACATCGAGAGACGGCCCCTATCCGACGACGGGCTAGAAGGGGGCGACCGACGACAAAACAAGTATTTCCAAGCGCTTAGTACAGTGCTCTGCCCGCTGTAAGCGCTCAATAAGTACGACCGAAGGAATGAATCTCCCTCATCCTCAAATAACACTCGTCATCATTGTCATATTTGTTCAAAAATATGTATATATAAATGATATAAATAAATAGAGAGAGAGAGAGAGCCCTGAACTAAGCGCTTGGGAGAGGACAATAGAACAGTAAACAGATTCATTAATGATAATATTAATAATGATCATCATCATCAATCGTATTTATTGAGCGCTTACTATGTGCAGAGCACTGTACTAAGCGCTTGGGAAGTACAAATTGGCAACATATAGAGACGGTCCCTACCCAACAGTGGGCTCACAGTCTAAAAGGGGAGACAGAGAACAAAACCAAACATACTAACAAAATAAAATAGAATAGATATGTACAAGTAAAATAAATAAATAAATAGAGTAATAAATATGTACAAACATATATACATATATGCGGGTGTTGTGGGGAAGGGAAGGAGGTAAGATGATGGTATTTGTTAAGCGCTTACTATGTGCAAAGCACTGTTCTAAGCGCTGGGGATGAGGTTGTCCCACGGGGGGCTCGCGGTCTTCATCGTCTTCATCCCCATTTTCCAGAGGAGGGAACTGAGGCCCGGAGAAGGGAAGTGACTTGCCCGAAGTCACCCAGCTGACAGGTGGCGGAGCCGGGATTTGAACCCAGGACCTTCTGGTTCCAAAGCCCGGCCTCTTTCCACCGAGCCATGCTGCTTCCCCATCATCCTGTGCAGAGCTTAGTACAGTGCTAAGCGCTTAGCACAGTGCTCTGCACATAGTAAGTGCTCAATAAATACGATTGATTGATTGATTGATCATTCATTCGTTCAATGTTATTTATTCCACTCTCACTCTGTGCGGAGCACTGCGCTAAGTGCTGGGGAGAGGACAATACAACCATAAGATGTTCATTCGTTCAATTTTATTGCACTCTCACTCTGTGCAGAGCGCTGTGCTAAGGGCTGGGGAGAGGACAAAACCACAATAAACAGACACATTTATTTGTTCAATTTCATTGATTCCCCTCTTACTCTGTGCAGAGCGCTGTGCTAAGGGCTGGGGAGAGGACACAACCACAATAAACAGACACTCACATCCATTCCTTCCATTTTATTTTATTTATTTTTTATTTTATTTATTCCCCTCTCACTCTGTGCAGAGCCCTGTGCTAGGGGCTGGGGAGAGGACAAAACCACAATAAACAGACGCACACATCAATTCCTTCCATTTTATTTATTTTATTTTATTTATTGCACTCTCACTCTGTGCAGAGCACTGTGCTAAGGGCTGGGGAGAGGACACAACCACAATAAAGACACATTTATTTGTTCAATTTCATTTATTCCACCCTTACTCTGTGCAGAGCACTGTGCTAAGGGCTGGGGAGAGGACAAAACCACAATAAACAGACGCACACATCAATTCCTTCCATTTTATTTATTTTATTTTATTTATTGCACTCTCACTCTGTGCAGAGCGCTGTGCTAAGGGCTGGGGAGAGGACACAACCACAATAAACAGACACATTTATTCGTTCAATTTCATTGATTCCACTCTCACTCTGTGCAGAGCCCTGTGCTAAGGGCTGGGGAGAGGACACAACCCACAATAAACAGACACACATCCATTCCTTCCATTTTATTTTATTTATTTTATTTTATTTATTCCCCTCTCACTCTGTGCAGAGCGCTGTGCTAAGGGCTGGGGAGAGGACACAACCACAATAAACAGACACACACATCCATTCCTTCCATTTTATTTTATTTAATTTATTTTATTTATTTATTTTATTTTATTTATTGCACTCTCACTCTGCGCAGAGCGCTGTGCTAAGGGCTGGGGAAAGGACACAACCCACAATAAACAGACACACACATCCATTCCTTCCATTTTATTTTATTTATTTTATTTTATTTATTCCCCTCTCACTGTGTGCAGAGCGCTGTGCTAAGGGCTGGGGAGAGGACAAAACCACAATAAACAGACACACATCCATTCCTTCCATTTTATTTTATTTATTTTATTTTATTTACTGCGCTCTCACTCTGCGCAGAGCGCTGTGCTAAAGGCTGGGGAGAGGACACAACCACAATAAACAGACACACACATCAATTCCTTCCATTTGATTTTATTGATTTACTTTATTTATTTTATTTTATTTATTGCACTCTGTGCAGAGCACTGTGCTAAGTGCTGGGGAGAGGACAACAAGAAACAGACACATTCATTCATTCATTCATTCAATTTCATTTATTCCACTCTCACTCTGTGCGGAGCGCTGCGCTAAGGGCTGGGGAGAGGACGACAGAGGTCCTGGGTTCAAATCCCGGCTCCGCCACTTGTCAGCTGGGTGACCCTGGGCGAGTCACTTCACTTCTCTGGGCCTCAGTTCCCTCATCTGGAAAATGGGGATGAAGACTGTGAGCCCCCCGGGGGACAACCTCATCACCTTGTAACCTCCCCAGCGCTTAGAACAGTGCTTGGCACATAGTAAGCGCTTAATAAATGCCATCATTATTATTATTATTAGAACAGTGCTTGGCACATAGTAAGCGCTTAATAAATGCCATCATCATTCTTATTATTAACTTCTCTGGGCCTCAGTTCCCTCATCTGGAAAATGGGGATGAAGACTGTGAGCCCCCCGGGGGACAACCTCATCACCTTGTAACCTCCCCAGCGCTTAGAACAGTGCTTGGCACATAGTAAGCGCTTAATAAATGCCATCATTATTATTATTATTAGAACAGTGCTTGGCACATAGTAAGCGCTTAATAAATGCCATCATCATTCTTATTATTAACTTCTCTGGGCCTCAGTTCCCTCATCTGGAAAATGGGGATGAAGACTGTGAGCCCCCCGGGGGACAACCTCATCACCTTGTAACCTCCCCAGCGCTTAGAACAGTGCTTGGCACATAGTAAGCGCTTAATAAATGCCATCACCATTATTATTATTAACTTCTCTGGGCCTCAGTGACCTCATCTGGAAAATGGGGATGAAGACTGTGAGCCCCCCGTGGGGCAACCTGATCACCTTGTAACCTCCCCAGCGCTTAGAACAGTGCTTGGTACATATATGGTAAGCGCTTAATAAATGCCATCATTATTATTATTATTATTAGAACAGTGCTTGGCACATAGTAAGCGCTTAATAAATGCCATCATTATTCTTATTATTAACTTCTCTGGGCCTCAGTTCCCTCATCTGTCAAATGGGGATGAAGACTGTGAGCTCCAAGGGCGACAACCTCATCACCATGTAACCTCCCCAGCGCTTAGAACAGTGCTTGGTACATAGTAAGCGCTTAATAAATGCCATCATTATTATTATTATTAGAACAGTGCTTGGCACATAGTAAGCGCTTAATAAATGCCATCATTATTCTTATTAACTTCTCTGGGCCTCAGTTCCCTCATCTGTCAAATGGGGATGAAGACTGTGAGCTCCAAGGGCGACAACCTCATCACCATGTAACCTCCCCAGCGCTTAGAACAGTGCTTGGTACATAGTAAGCGCTTAATAAATGCCATCATTATTATTATTATTAGAACAGTGCTTGGCACATAGTAAGCACTTAATAAATCCCATCATTATTATTATTATTATTAACTTCTCTGGGCCTCAGTTCCCTCATCTGGAAAATGGGGATGAAGACTGTGAGCCCCCCGGGGGACAACCTCATCACCTTGTAACCTCCCCAGTGCTTAGAACAGCGCTTGGCACATAGTAAGCCCTTAATAAATGCCCTCATCATTATTATTATTAACTTCTCTGTGCCACAGCAGTTGGCACATAGTAAGCGCTTAACACATATTATTATTATTATTATTATTATTGTTATTATTATTATTATTCTCTGGGCCCCAGTGACCTCAGACAACCCGATCAGCTTGTCACCTCCCCAGCGCTTAGAGGCACGTCGTAAGCGCTTAATACATGCCCTCATCATTATTATTATTAACTTCTCTGTGCCGCAGTGCTTGGCACATAGTAAGCGCTTAACAGATACCATCATTATTATTATTATTATTATTATTATTATTCTCTGGGCCTCAGTGACCTCAGACAACCCGATCAGCTTGTCGCCTCCCCAGCGCTTAGAACAGCGCTTGGCACTAGTAAGCGCTTAATATATGCCCTCATCATCATTATTATTAACTTCTCTGTGCCGCAGCGCTTGGCACATAGTAAGCGCTTAATACATGCCATTATTATTATTATTATTATTATTACTATTATTATTATTATTAGTCTCTGGGCCTCAGTGACCTCAGACAACCCGATCAGCTTGTCGCCTCCCCAGCGCTTAGAACAGCGCTTGGCACGTAGTAAGCGCTTAATACATGCCCTCATCATCATTATTATTAACTTCTCTGTGCCGCAGCGCTTGGCACATAGTAAGCGCTTAACAGATACCATCATTATTATTATTATTATTATTATTATTATTATTCTCTGGGCCTCAGTGACCTCAGACAACCCGATCCGCTTGTCACCTCCCCAGCGCTTAGAACAGCGCTTGGCACGTAGTAAGCGCTTAATACATGCCCTCATCATTATTATTATTAACTTCTCAGGGGCCATGTAAGCACTTAACAGATATTATTATTATTATTATTATTATTATTATTATTATTATTATTATTATTCTCTGAGCCTCAGTGACCTCAGACAACCCGATCAGCTTGTCACCTCCCCAGTGCTTAGAACAGCGCTTGGCACGTAGGAAGCACTTAATACATGCCCTCATCATCATTATTATTAACTTCTCTGTGCCACAGCGCTTGGCACATAGTAAGCGCTTAACAGATACCATCATTATTATTATTATTATTATTATTATTCTCTGGGCCCCAGTGACCTCAGACAACCCGATCAGCTTGTCGCCTCCCCAGCGCTTAGAACAGCGCTTGGCACTAGTAAGCGCTTAATACATGCCCTCATCATCATTATTATTAACTTCTCTGTGCCGCAGCGCTTGGCACATAGTAAGCGCTTAACAGATACCATCATTATTATTATTATTATTATTATTATTATTATTATTATTATTCTCTGGGCCTCAGTGACCTCAGACAACCCAATCAGCTTGTCACCTCCCCAGCGCTTAGAGGCACGTCGTAAGCGCTTAATACATGCCCTCATCATTATGATTATTAACTTCTCTGTGCCACAGCGCTTGGCACATAGTAAGCGCTTAACAGATACCATCATTATTATTATTATTATTATTATTATTCTCTGGGCCCCAGTGACCTCAGACAACCTGACCGCGCTCGGCACGTCGTAAGCGCCTAATAGACGCCTTCATCCCCATCATTATTATCATTATTACAACAAGAAACCCACACGTTCCCCCGCCCCGCAAGGCTTCCCAGCCCACGAGGCGCTTTCTACAGTGCTCCCCTCCGGCTGGCGTCCAGTACAGTGTCACTAAACGGGGGGTCCTCCCCATGTCAACCCTCCGGCAGTTGGCGAGGCTCGGCCTGAACACGGTGCTCATCGGCAGGACGCGGGGAAAGCTGCAGGCCCTGGCCGCCCAGATCCGTGAGTCCCCCTTTCATTCATCCCGTCCTACTTATTGAGCGCTTCCTGGGTGCAGGGCAGTGTACTGAGCGCCCTGGGGAGTCCAGTTGGGCAACAGAGGGAGGCCGACGGCGGGCTCGCGGCCTAGAAGTGGGAGAGGCGGACGACGAGACCCGCAGACGGGGGTCAACGCCGTCGCAATAAATGGAATTAGACATCAATATCTACTAGTAATGGTGGTGGGGAGTGATAATAGTAGTAATAATAGCAGTCAGAATAATAATAATGGCATTAATAATAAGAATGACGGCATTAATAATAAGAATGACGGCGTTAATAATAAGGATGACGGCATTTATTAAGCGCTTACGACGTGCCAGGCCCTGCTCCGAGCGCTGGGGAGGTTGCAAGGTGATAGTAATAATAATAATAATAATAATAATAAGGATAACATGTATTAAGCGCTTACAATGTGCCAGGCACTGGTCTAAGCGCTGGGGAGGTTACAAGGTAATAATAATAATGATAACAATAGCATTTATTAAGCGCTTATGACGTGACAGGCCCTGCTCTAAGTGCTGGGGAGGTTACAAGGTGGTAGTAATAATGATAATAATAACAATAATAATGATGATGGCGTTTATTAAGCGCTTATGATGTGCGAGGCACTGCTCTAAGCGCTGGGTGATATAATAATAATAATAACAATAATGATAATGATGGCATTTATTAAGCGCTTATGATGTGCCAGGCCCTGCTCTAAGCGCTGGGGAGGTTGCAAGGTGATAGTAATAATTATAATAATAACAATAATAATGATGATGGCGTTTATTAAGCGCGTACGACGTGCCAGGCACTGCTCTAGGCGCTGGGTGATATAATAATAATAATAGCAATAGTAATAATGATGGCATTTATTAAGCGCTTACGACGTGCCAGGCCCTGCTCCAAGCGCTGGGGAGGTTACAAGGTGATAGTAATAATGATAATAATAACAATAATAATGATGATGGCGTTTATTAAGCGCTTACGACGTGCCAGGCACTGCTCTAGGCGCTGGGTGATATAATAATAATAATAACCATAATAATAATGATGGCATTTATTAAGCACTTACGACGTGCCAGGCCCTGCTCCAAGCTCTGGGGAGGTTGCAAGGTGATAGTAATAATGATAATAGTAACAATAATAATGATGATGGCATTTATTAAGCACTTATGACGTGCCAGGCCCTGCTCTAAGCGCTGGGTGATATAATAATAATAATAACCATAATAATAATGATGGCATTTACTAAGCGCTTACGACGTGCCAGGCACTGCTCTGAGCGCTGGGGAGGTTACAAAGTGATAGTAATAATGATAATAATAACAATAATAATGATGATGGCATTTATTAAGCGCTTACGACGTGCCAGGCCCTGCTCTAAGCGCTGGGTGATATAATAATAATAATAACCATAATAATAATGATGGCATTTACTAAGCGCTTATGACGTGCCAGGCACTGCTCTGAGCGCTGGGGAGGTAACAAGGTGATAGTAATAATGATAATAATAACAATAATAATGATGATGGCGTTTATTAAGCGCTTACGACGTGCCAGGCCCTGCTCTAAGCGCTGGGTGATATAATAATAATAATAACCATAATAATAATGATGGCATTTACTAAGCGCTTATGACGTGCCAGGCACTGCTCTGAGCGCTGGGGAGGTAACAAGGTGATAGTAATAATGATAATAATAACAATAATAATGATGATGGCGTTTATTAAGCGCTTACGACGTGCCAGGCACTGCTCTAAGCGCTGGGTGATAAAATAATAATAATAACAATAGTAATAATGATGGCATTTATTAAGCGCTTACGATGTGCCAGGCACTGCTCTGAGCGCTGGGGAGGTTACAAGGTGATAGCAATAATGATAATAATAACAGTAATAATGATGATGGTGTTTATTAAGCGCTTACGACGTGCCAGGCACTTCTCTAAGCGCTGGGTGATATAATAATAATAATAGCAATAGTAATAATGATGGCATTTATTAAGCGCTTACGATGTGCCAGGCCCTGCTCCAAGCGCTGGGGAGGTTACAAGGTGATAGTAATAATAATAATAATAATAATAATAATAAGGATAACATTTATTAAGCGCTTACGATGTGCCAGGCACTGCTCTAAGCGCTGGGGAGGTTACAAGGTAATAATAATAATAATAACAATAGCATTTATTAAGCGCTTATGACATGCCAGGCCCTGCTCTGAGCGCTGGGGAGGTTGCAAGGTGATAGTAATAATGATAATAATAACAATAATAATGATGATGGCGTTTATTAAGCACTTACGACGTGCCAGGCCCTGCTCTAAGCGCTGGGTGATAATAATAATAACAATAATAATAATGATGGCATTTATTAAGCGCTTACGATGTGCCAGGCCCTGCTCCAAGCGCTGGGAAGGTTGCAAGGTGATAGTAATAATGATAATAATAACAATAATAATGATGATGGCGTTTATTAAGCGCTTACGACGTGCCAGGCCCTGCTCTAAGCGCTGGGTGATATAATAATAATAATAACAATGATAATAATGATGGCATTTATTAAGCGCTTACGATGTGCCAGGCCCTGCTCTAAGCGCTGGAGAGGTTACAAGGTGATAGTAATAATAATAATAATAATGATAGCATTTATTAAGCGCTTACAATGTGCCAGGCCCTGCCCTAAGCACTGGGGAGGTTACAAGGTGATTGATAGTAATAATAATAATAATAACAATAATAATAATGATAACATTTATTAAGCGCTTACGATGTGCCAGGCCCTGCTCTAAGCGCTGGGGAGGTTACAAGGTGATAGCAATAATAATAATAATAACAATAATGATAATGATAGCATTTATTAAGCGCTTACGATGTGCCAGGCCCTGCTCTAAGCGCTGGGGAGGTTACAAGGTGATAATAATAATAGTAATAATAATAACAATAGCATTTATTAAGCGCTTACGATGTGCCAGGCACTGCTCTAAGCGCTGGGTGATTTAATAATAATAATAATAACAATAATAATAATGATAGCATTTATTAAGCGCTTACGATGTGCCAGGCCCTGCTCTAAGCGCTGGGGAGGTTACAAGGTGATAGCAATAATAATAATAATAACAATAATGATAATGATAGCATTTATTAAGCGCTTACGATGTGCCAGGCCCTGCTCTAAGCGCTGGGGAGGTTACAAGGTGATAGTAATAATAATAACAATAATAATGATAGCATTTATTAAGTGCTTACGATGTGCCAGGCCCTGCTCTAAGCGCTGGGGAGGTTACAAGGTGATAGTAATAATTAATAATAATAATAACAATGGCATTTACTAAGCGCTTACGATGTGCCAGGCACTGCTCTAAGTGCTGGGGAGGTTACAAGGTGATAGCAATAACAATAATAATAATAACAATGATAATAATGATAGCATTTATTAAGCGCTTACAATGTGCCAGGCCCTGCTCTAAGCGCTGGGGAGGTTACAAGGTGATAGTAATAGGAATAATCACCTTGGAACCTCCCCAGTGCTTACAACAGTGCTTGGCACATAGTAAGCGCTTAATAAATGCCATCATCATCATTATTATTATTATTATTAAAATGGGGATGAAGACTGTGAGCCCCCAGGGGCCAACCTCATCACCTTGCGACCTCCCCAGCGCTTACAACAGTGCTTGGCCCCTAGTAAGCGCTTAATAAATGCCATCATTATTATCATTATTATTATTATTATTATTATTATTATTATTATTCAGAAAATGGGGATGAAGGCTGTGAGCCCCCCGTGGGCCAACCTGATCACCTTGCGACCTCCCCAGCGCTTACAACAGTGCTTGGCACCTAGTAAGCGCTTAATAAATGCCACCATTATTATTATTATTATTATTAAGAAAATGGGGATTAAGACTGTGAGCCCCCCGGGGGACAACCTGATCACCTTGTGACCTCCCCAGCGCTTACAACAGTGCTTGGCACATAGTAAGCACTTAATAAATGCCATCATTATCATTCATCATTATTATTATGAAAATGGGGATGCATTATTATTATTATTATGAAAATGGGGATGAAGACTGTGAGCCCCCCAGGAGACAACCTGATCACCTTGCGACCTCCCCAGCGCTTACAACAGTGCTTGGCACATAATAAGCGTTTAATAAATGTCATCATCATTATTATTATTATTATTAAGAAAATGGGGATGAAGACTGTGAGCCCCCCGTGGGCCAACCTGATCACCTTGAGACCTCCCCAGCGCTTACAACAGTGCTTGGCACCTAGTAAGCGCTTAATAAATGCCATCATTATTATTATTATTATCATTATTATTATTATTCAGAAAATGGGGATGAAGACTGTGAGCCCCAGGGGACAGCCTGAGCACCTTGCGACCTCCCCAGCGCTTACAACAGTGCTTGGCCCATAGTGAGCGCTTAATAAATGCCATCATCATCATCATCATTATTATTATTATTAAAATGGGGATGAAGACTGTGAGCCCCCCAGGGGACAACCTGATCACCTTGTGCCCTCCCCAGCGCTTACAACAGTGCTTGGCACATAGTAAGCGCTTAATAAATGCCATCATCATCATCCATTATTATTATGAAAATGGGGATGCATTATTATTATTATTATTATTATGAAAATGGGGATGAAGACTGTGAGCACCTGATCACCTTGTGACCTCCCCAGCGCTTACAACAGTGCTTGGCACCTAGTAAGCGCTTAATAAATGCCATCATCATTATTATTATTATTATTATTATTATTAAAATGGGGATGAAGACTGTGAGCCCCCGTGGGCCAACCTGATCACCTTGCAACCTCCCCAGCGCTTACAACAGTGCTTGGCACCTAGTAAGCGCTTAATAAATGCCATTATTATTATTATTATTAATATTATTATTATTATTCAGAAAATGGGGATTAAGACTGTGAGCCCCCCAGGGGACAACCTGATCACCTTGCGCCCTCCCCAGCGCTTACAACAGTGCTTGGCACATAGTAAGTGCTTAATAAATGCCATCATCATCATCATTATTATTATCATTATTAAGAAAATGGGGATGAAGGCTGTGAGCCCCCCGTGGGCCAACCTGATCACCTTGCGACCTCCCCAGCGCTTACAACAGTGCCTGGCACATAGTAAGCGCTTAATAAATGCCATCATCATCATTATCATTATTATTATTATCATTAGTATTATTCAGAAAATGGGGATGAAGACTGTGAGCCCCCCGTGGGCCAACCTGATCACCTTGCGACCTCCCCAGCGCTTACAACAGTGCTTGGCACCTAGTAAGCGCTTAATAAATGCCATCATCATCATTATCATTATTATTATTAAAATGGGGATGAAGACTGTGAGCCCCCGTGGGCCAACCTGATCACCTTGCAACCTCCCCAGCGCTTACAACAGTGCTTGGCCCATAGTGAGCGCTTAATAAATGCCATCATCATTATCATTATTATTATTATTATTAAAATGGGGATGAAGACTGTGAGCCCCCCGTGGGCCAACCTGATCACCTTACGACCTCCCCAGCGCTTACAACAGTGCTTGGCCCATAGTAAGCGCTTAATAAATGCCATCATTATTATTATTATTATTATTATTATTATTAAGAAAATGGGGATGAAGACTGTGAGCCCCCCAGGGGACAACCTGATCACCTTGCGACCTCCCCAGCGCTTACAACAGTGCTTGGCACCTAGTAAGCGCTTAATAAATGCCATCATCATTATTATTATTATTATTAAGAAAATGGGGATGAAGGCTGTGAGCCCCCCGTGGGCCAACCTGATCACCTTGCGACCTCCCCAGCGCTTACAACAGTGCTTGGCCCATAGTAAGCGCTTAATAAATGCCATCATGATTATCATTACTATTATTATTATTATTATTATTATTAAGAAAATGGGGATGAAGACAGTGAGCCCCCCGTGGGCCAACCTCATCACCTTGCGACCTCCCCAGCGCTTACAACAGTGCTCGGCCCCTAGTAAGCGCTTAATAAATGCCACCATTCATCATTATTATGGGCAGCGTGATAGCCGTCGGGTTCGGCGGGGTCAAGGGTCAGGGGTCAAAGGTCAGGGGTCACAGCCTCTCCCCCTCCCCACGACCCCCCGGGGTCGGGGCGCAGGGCGGGAAACGGGGCGCGACGTGCTGCTGATGGAGGCCGACTTCACGCGGACGGACATCTACGAGGGCATCCGGGCCGGGCTCCGCGGGCTGGACGTCGGCGTTCTGGGTAAATCCGCACTCGCCTCTTCGTCCTCCTCCTCCCCACCCTCCTCCTCCTCATCATCAGTCGTATTTATTGAGCGCTTCCTGCGGCAGAGCACCGGACTGAGCGCTTGGGAAGTCCAAGTCGGCAACGTCTAGGGACGGTCCCTACCCAACAATCAATCAATCAATCAATCAATCAATCGTATTTATTGAGCGCTTCCTGCGTGCAGAGCACTGGACTGAGCGCTTGGGAAGTCCAAGTCGGCAACATCTAGAGACATCAATCGTATTTATTGAGCGCTTCCCATGCGCAGAGCACCGGACTGAGCGCTTGGGAAGTCCACTTGGGCAACGTCTAGAGACGGTCCCTACCCAACAATCAATCAATCAATCAATCAATCGTATTTATTGAGCGCTCTCCGTGTGCAGAGCACTGGACTGAGCGCTTGGGAAGTCCACTTGGGCAACGTCTAGAGACATCAATCGTATTTATTGAGCGCTTCCTGCGTGCGGAGCACTGGACTGAGCGCTTGGGAAGTCCACTTGGGCAACGTCTAGAGACGGTCCCTACCCAACAATCAATCAATCAATCAATCAATCGTATTTATTGAGCGCTCACCGTGTGCAGAGCACTGGACTGAGCGCTTGGGAAGTCCAAGTCGGCAACATCTAGAGACATCAATCGTATTTATTGAGCGCTCCCTGCGTGCGGAGCACTGGACTGAGCGCTTGGGAAGTCCACTTGGGCAACGTCTAGAGACGGTCCCTACCCAACAATCAATCAATCAATCAATCAATCGTATTTATTGAGCGCTCACCGTGTGCAGAGCACTGGACTGAGCGCTTGGGAAGTCCAAGTCGGCAACATCTAGAGACATCAATCGTATTTATTGAGCGCTCCCTGCGTGCAGAGCACCGGACTGAGCGCTTGGGAAGTCCACTTGGGCAACGTCTAGAGACAGTCCCTACCCAACAATCAATCAATCAATCAATCAATCGTATTTATTGAGCGCTTACCGTGCGCAGAGCACTGGACTGAGCGCTTGGGAAGTCCAAGTCGGCAGCATCTAGAGACATCAATCGTATTTATTGAGCGCTCCCTGCGTGCAGAGCACTGGACTGAGCGCTTGGGAAGTCCAAGTCGGCAACATCTAGGGACGGTCCCTACCCAACAATCAATCAATCAATCCATCAATCGTATTTATTGAGCGCTCACCGTGTGCAGAGCACTGGACTGAGCGCTTGGGAAGTCCAAGTTGGCAACATCTAGAGACATCAATCGTATTTATTGAGCGCTTCCTACGTGCAGAGCACTGGACTGAGCGCTTGGGAAGTCCACTTGGGCAACGTCTAGGGACGGTCCCTACCCAACAATCAATCAATCAATCAATCAATCGTATTTATTGAGCGCTCACCGTGTGCAGAGCACTGGACTGAGCGCTTGGGAAGTCCAAGTCGACAACATCTAGAGACATCAATCGTATTTATTGAGCGCTCACTGTGTGCAGAGCACTGGACTGAGCGCTTGGGAAGTCCACTTGGGCAACGTCTAGAGACGGTCCCTACCCAACAATCAATCAATCAATCATTCAATCATATTTATTGAGCGCTTCCCGTGTGCAGAGCACCGGACTGAGCGCTTGGGAAGTCCAAGTCGGCAACATCTAGAGACATCAATGGTATTTATTGAGCGCTCACTGTGTGCAGAGCACTGGACTGAGCGCTTGGGAAGTCCACTTGGGCAACGTCTAGAGACGGTCCCTACCCAACAATCAATCAATCAATCAATCAATCATATTTATTGAGCGCTTCCCGTGCGCAGAGCACTGGACTGAGCGCTTGGGAAGTCCAAGTCGGCAACATCTAGAGACATCAATCGTATTTATTGAGCGCTTCCTACGTGCAGAGCACTGGACTGAGCGCTTGGGAAGTCCACTTGGGCAACGTCTAGAGACGGTCCCTACCCAACAATCAATCAATCAATCAATCAATCGTATTTATTGAGCGCTCACCGTGTGCAGAGCACTGGACTGAGCGCTTGGGAAGTCCAAGTTGGCAACATCTAGAGACATCAATCGTATTTATTGAGCGCTCCCTGCGTGCAGAGCACCGGACTGAGCGCTTGGGAAGTCCAAGTCGGCAACATCTAGGGACGGTCCCTACCCAACAATCAATCAATCAATCCATCAATCGTATTTATTGAGCGCTTCCCGTGTGCAGAGCACTGGACTGAGCGCTTGGGAAGTCCAAGTTGGCAACATCTAGAGACATCAATCGTATTTATTGAGCGCTTCCTACGTGCAGAGCACTGGACTGAGCGCTTGGAAAGTCCACTTGGGCAACGTCTAGAGACGGTCCCTACCCAACAATCAATCAATCAATCAATCAATCGTATTTATTGAGCGCTTCCTGCGTGCAGAGCACTGGACTGAGCGCTTGGGAAGTCCAAGTCGGCAACATCTAGAGACATCAATCGTATTTATTGAGCGCTTCCTGCGTGCAGAGCACCGGACTGAGCGCTTGGGAAGTCCACTTGGGCAACATCTAGAGACGGTCCCTACTCAACAATCAATCAATCAATCAATCAATCGTATTTATTGAGCGCTCTCCGTGTGCAGAGCACTGGACTGAGCGCTTGGGAAGTCCACTTGGGCAACGTCTAGAGACATCAATCGTATTTATTGAGCGCTTCCTGCGTGCAGAGCACTGGACTGAGCGCTTGGGAAGTCCACTTGGGCAACGTCTAGAGACGGTCCCTACCCAACAATCAATCAATCAATCAATCAATCGTATTTATTGAGCGCTCACCGTGTGCAGAGCACTGGACTGAGCGCTTGGGAAGTCCAAGTTGGTAACATATAGAGACGGTCCCTACCCAGCAGTGGGCTCACAGTCAAAAAGGGGGAGACGGAGAACAAAACCAAACATATTCACAAAATAAAATAAATAGAATAGATATGGACAAGTTAAATAAATAAATAAATAGAGTAATAAATATGTACAAACATATTTTGTGTGTATGTACATACGGACAAACATGTACAATTAATATGTACAAACATATTCTGGTGGTCATCCCCACCATCATCATCAATCGTATTTATTGAGCGCTTACTACGTGCAGAGCACTGGACTAAGCGCTTGGGAAGTCCACTTGGGCAACATCTAGGTCCCTACCCGATGGTGGGCTCACCATCTTCCCAGTCTAAAAGGGGGAGACAGACAGAGAACAAAACCAAACATACCAACAAAATAAAATAAATAGGATAGATATGGACAAGTAAAATAAATAAATAGAGTAATAAATATGTACAACCATATATACATATATACAGCATACATATATATACATATATATATATATATATATATATATATATACATATACATATATCTCCATCTTCTTCCTCTCCCTCCGCCGCCTCAGCTCCCAGTCTAAAAGGGGGAGACAGAGAACAAAACCAAACATACCAACAAAATAAAATAAATAGGATAGATATGGACAAGTAAAATAAATAGAGTAATAAATATGTACAACCATAGATACATATATACAGCATACATATATATATATATCTCCATCTTCTTCCTCTCCCCTCCGCCGCCTCAGCTCCCAGTCGAAAAGGGGGAGACAGACAGAGAACAAAACCAAACATACCAACAAAATAAAATAAATAGGATAGATATGGACAAGTAAAATAAATAAATAGAGTAATAAATATGTACAACCATATATACATATATACAGCATGTATATACATATATATATAGATATATATACATATATCTCCATGTTCTTCCTCTCCCCTCCGCCGCCTCAGCTCCCAGTCTAAAAGGGGGAGACAGAGAACAAAACCAAACATACCAACAAAATAAAATAAATTGGATAGATATGGACAAGTAAAATAAATAAATAAATAGAGTAATAAATATGTACAACCATATATACATATATACAGCATATATATATATATATATATATACATATATCTCCATCTTCTTCCTCTCCCCTCCGCCGCCTCAGCTCCCAGTCGAAAAGGGGGAGACAGACAGAGAACAAAACCAAACATACCAACAAAATAAAATAAATAGGATAGATATGGACAAGTAAAATAAATAAATAAATAGAGTAATAAATATGTACAACCATATATACAGCATATATATATATATATACACATATATACATATATCTCCATCTTCTTCCTCTCCCCTCTGCCGCCTCAGCTCCCAGTCTAAAAGGGGGAGACAGACAGAGAACAAAACCAAACATACCAACAAAATAAAATAAATAGGATAGATATGGACAAGTAAAATAGATAAATAAATAGAGTAATAAATATGTACAGCCATATATACATATATACAGCATATATATATCTCCATCTTCTTCCTCTCCCCTCCGCCGCCTCAGCTCCCAGTCTAAGAGGGGGAGACAGAGAACAAAACCAAACATACCAACAAAATAAAATAAATAGGATAGATATGGACACGTAAAATAAATGAATAAATAGAGTAATAAATATGTACAACCATATATACATATATACAGCATATATATATATATATATATATATATATATATATATATATATATCTCCATGTTCTTCCTCTCCCCTCCGCCGCCTCAGCTCCCAGTCGAAAAGGGGGAGACAGAGAACAAAACCAAACATACCAACAAAATAAAATAAATAGGATAGATATGGACAAGTAAAATAAATAAATAAATAGAGTAATAAATATGTACAACCATATATACATATATACACACATATATACATCTATCTCCATCTTCTTCCTCTCCCCTCCGCCGCCTCAGCTCCCAGTCTAAAAGGGGGAGACAGAGAACAAAACCAAACATACCAACAAAATAAAATAAATAGGATAGATATGGACAAGTAAAATAAATAAATAAATAGAGTAATAAATACGTGCAACCATATATACATATATATATATATATATATATATATACATATATCTCCATCTTCTTCCTCTCCCCTCCGCCGCCTCAACTCCCAGTCTAAAAGGGGGAGACAGAGAACAAAACCAAACATACCAACAAAATAAAATAAATAGGATAGATATGGACAAGTAAAATAAATAAATAAATAGAGTAATAAATATGTACAACCATATATACATATATACAGCATATATATATATATATATACATATATATCCATCTTCTTCCTCTCCCCTCCGCCGCCTCAGCTCCCAGTCTAAAAGGGGGAGACAGAGAACAGAACCAAACATACCAACAAAATAAAATAAATAGGATAGATATGGACACGTAAAATAAATAAATAGAGTAATAAATATGTACAACCATATATACATATATACAGTATATATATATATATATATATATATATAATCTCCATCTTCTTCCTCTCCCCTCCGCCGCCTCAGTGAACAACGTAGGCCTGCTGCCCAACCTCTTCCCCGCCTGCTTCCTCGACGGGCCCGACTTGGACGAGGTAGGCGACGATTTCCGCGCATCCCGGGGGATCCTCATCAATCGCATTTATTGAGCGCTTACCATGTGCAGAGCACTGTACTAAGCGCTTAGCGCTGTACTGAGCGCTTTGGGGGGGACGGGGGTCGTGACCCCGTCCTGCGGCTCCTCCCCACAGGACCTCGTCCACTGCAACGTCACCTCCGTGATCAAGGTGAGGTCCCCATCGGCCTCGCCGTCACCGTGGCAACCGCCGGGCTGGTCCATCGGCCTCACCGTCACCACGGCAACCATCCTCATGTCACCACGGCAACCATCGTCATGTCACCACGGCAACCATCGTCATGGCCACGCATCCATCGGCGTCTGATCGTGGTGACTAGCGGAGGGAGAGGCCGGGCTTTGGGGTCAGAGGTCAGGGCTTCAAATCCTGGCCCCGTCGGCCGGGACTCTGGGCCTCAGTTTCCCTCGTCTGTCAAATGGGGGTGAAGACGGTGAGCCTCCCCCCCTGCCGGGGACAACCTCATCGCCTTGTAACCTTCCCCAGCGCTTAGAACAGTGCTTGGCGCAGAGTAGGCGCTTAATAAATGCCATCATCGTCATCTCCATCACCCTGATCGCCAGGGCAATCGTCAAATCCATCACCCTGGTCGCCATGGCAATCGTCATCTCCATTCATTCATTCATCATCATCATCATCAATCGTACTGATTGAGCGCTTACTATGTGCAGAGCACTGTACTAAGCGCTTGGGAAGTACAAATTGGCAACATATAGAGACAGTCCCTACCCAACAGTGGGCTCACAGTCTAAAAGACTGAATTCATTCATTCAATCATATTGATTGAGCGCTTACTGTGTGCAGAGCACTGGACTAAGCGCTTGGGAAGTATGTATTATCACCCTGCTCTCCATGGCAAGCGTCATCTCCGTCACCCTGATCGCCGTAATAATAATAATAATAATAATAATAATAATAATAATAATAATAGCAATCGTCATCTCCATTCATTCATTCATTCAATTGTATTGATTGAGTGCTTACTGTGTGCAGAGCACTGGACTAAGCGCTTGGGAAGTATTATCACCCTGCTCGCCATGGGAAGCGTCATCTCCATCACCCCGATCGCCATAATAATAATAATGATGATGATGACGGCAATCATCTCCATAATAATAATAATAATGATGGCAATCGTCATCTCCATTCATTCATTCATTCATTGTCGTATTTATTGAGCGTTTACTGTGTGCAGAGCACTGGACTAAGCGCTTGGGAAGTATTATCACCCTGCTCGCCATGGGAAGCGTCATCTCCATCACCCCGATCGCCATAATAATAATAATGATGATGATGACGGCAATCATCTCCATAATAATAATAATAATGATGGCAATCGTCATCTCCATTCATTCATTCATTCATTGTCGTATTTATTGAGCGCTTACTGTGTGCAGAGCACTGGACTAAGCGCTTGGGAAGTATTATCACCCTGCCCGCCATGGCAAGCGTCATCTCCGTCACCCTGATCGCCATAATAATAATAATAATAATAATAATGATGGAAATCGTCATCTACATTCATTCATTCATTCAATCGTATTTATTGAGCGCTTACTGTGTGCAGAGCACTGGACTAAGCGCTTGGGAAGTATTATCACCTTGCTCGCCATGGCAAGTGTCATCTCCATCACCCCGATCGCCATAATAATCATAATAATGATGATGATGATGGCAATCGCTGTTCTAAGCACTGGGATGAGGTTGTCCCCCGAGGGGCTCACGGTCTTCATCCCCATTTTCCAGATGAGGTCACTGAGGCCCAGAGAAGAATAATAATCATAATAATGATGGCATTTGTTAAGCGCTTACTCGGTGCCAAGCACTGTTCTAAGCGCTGGAGGGGATACAAGGTGATGAGGTTGTCCCCAGGGGGGCTCCCAGTCTTCATCCCCATTTTACAGATGAGGGAACTGAGGCCCAGAGAATAATAATAATAATGATGGCATTTGTTACGCGCTTTCTCGGTGCCAAGCACTGTTCTAAGCGCTGGAGGGGATACAAGGTGATGAGGTTGTCCCCCGGGGGGCTCACGGTCTTCATCCCCATTTGACAGATGAGGTCACTGAGGCCCAGAGAATAATAACAATAATAATAATAATAATAATAATGATGATGGCATTTGTTAAGCGCTTACTTGGTGCCAAGCACTGTTCTAAGCGCTGGAGGGGATACAAGGTGATGAGGTTGTCCCCCGGGGGGCTCACGGTCTTCATCCCCATTTGACAGATGAGGTCACTGAGGCCCAGAGAATAATAATAATAATAATAATAATAATAATAATAATAATAATAATAATAATAATGGCATTTGGTAAGCGCTTACTTGGTGCCAAGCACTGTTCTAAGCGCTGGAGGGGATACAAGGTGATGAGGTTGTCCCCCGGGGGGCTCGCGGTCTTCATCCCCATTTGACAGATGAGGGAACTGAGGCCCAGAGAATAATAATAATAATAATAATAATAATAATAATAATAATAATAATAATAATGGCATTTGTTAAGCGCTTACTTGGTGCCAAGCACTGTTCTAAGCGCTGGAGGGAATACAAGGTGATGAGGTTGTCCCCCGGGGGGCTCCCGGTCTTCATCCCCATTTGACAGATGAGGGAACTGAGGCCCAGAGAATAATAATAATAATAATAATGATGGCATTTGTTAAGCGCTTACCAGGTGCCAAGCACTGTCCTAAGCACCAAGGGGGAGACAAGGTGATGAGGTGGTCCTCCGGGGGGCTCCCGGTCTTCATCCCCATTTTCCAGATGAGGGAACCGAGGCCCAGAGAGGCGAAGCGACTTGCCCCCGGTCCCCCAGCGGACGGGGGGGGGGATTCGAACCCACGACCTCCGACTCCCCAGCCCGGGCTGCTGCCACCGAGTCAGGCTCCTACGATAGCATCATCCTCATCCTCATCGCCATGGTAACCACCGCCCTCATCAGGCATTCATTCATTCATTCATTCAATCGTATTTATTGAGCGCTTCCCGGGGGGGTCACCATCCTTCCGAGCATCGTTTTACGGTGGTTTTCCAAACCGGTGACCGTGCGATTTAAATTCAGATTTCAGTTTTATTGGGGAAACGTCAATCAGTCGTATTTATTGAGCGCTTCCTGTGTGCGGAGCACTGTACTGAGCGCTTGGGAAGTCCAAGTCGGCGACATAGAGAGACGGTCCCGGCCCGACGGCGGGCTCACGGTCTAAGAGACCGTCTTAGACCCGTCTGGTGAGGACGTCCAGACTTGGGGACTTCATTGTCTAGTTATCACCATCATCGAGCGTATTTATTGAGCGCTTCCTGTGCGCAGAGCACTGTACTAAGCGCTTGGGAAGGACAAGTTGGCAACATATAACCGACTGAGCCTAGTTGACCCGGGGTTGGCGAGGTCGGCGCTGCAGAGGGTGAAAAATAGCACTGAACTGAGCGCTCATGGAGTAGTGGGAGACCTGCAGTCCTGGGAGTCTTGTACGTATTTATTCTATATATTTTATTTTGTTAATAATGTTTTGTTTGTACATATTTATTACTCTATTTTATTTGTACATATTTATTTTATTTTAATATGTCTTGTCGTCCGTCTCCCCCTTCTAGACTGTGAGCCCGCCGTCGGGTAGGGACCGTCTCTCTGTGTCGCCAACTTGGACTTCCCAAACGCTTAGTACAGTGCTCTGCACGCAGGAAGCGCTCAATAAATACGACGGAATGAATGTTTGTACGTATTAATTACTCTATTTGTACATATTTATTTTATTTTAATATGTTTTGTCGTCCGTCTCCCCCTTCTAGACTGTGAGCCCGCCGTCGGGTAGGGACCGTCTCTCTGTGTTGCCAACTTGGACTTCCCAAGCGCTTAGTACAGTGCTCTGCACTCAGGAAGCACTCAATAAATACGACGGAATGAATGTTTGTATGTATTAATTACTCTATTTTATTTGTACATATTTATTTTATTTGAATATGTTTTGTCGTCCGTCTCCCCCTTCTAGACTGCGAGCCCGCCGTCGGGTAGGGACCGTCTCTCTATGTCGCCAACTTGTCCTTCCCAAGCACTTAGTACAGTGCTCTGCACTCAGTAAGCGCTCAATAAATACGACGGAACGAATGTACGTTTTTATGTATTTATTACTCTATTTTATTTGTACATATTTATTTTATTTGAATATGTTTTGTCGTCCGTCTCCCCCTTCTAGACTGTGAGCCCGCCGTCGGGTAGGGACCGTCTCTCTATGTCGCCGACTTGTCCTTCCCAAGCGCTTAGTACAGTGCTCTGCACGCAGTAAGCGCTCAATAAATACGACGGAATGAATGTACGTTTGTACGTATTTATTACTCTATTTTATTTGTACATATTTATTTTATTTTAATATGTTTTGTCGTCCGTCTCCCCCTTCTAGACTGTGAGCCCGCCGTCGGGTAGGGCCCGTCTCTCGATGTCGCCGACTTGGACTTCCCAAGCGCTTAGTACAGTGCTCTGCACGCAGTAAGCGCTCAATAAATACGACGGAATGAATGGATGTTTGTACGTATTAATTACTCTATTTTATTTGTACATATTTATTTTATTTTAACATGTTTTGTCGTCCGTCTCCCCCTTCTAGACTGTGAACCCGCTGTCGGGTAGTGACCGTCTCTATATGTCGCCAACTTGTCCTTTCCAAGCGCTTAGTACAGTGCTCTGCACGCAGTAAGCGCTCAATAAATATGACGGAATGAATGTATGTTTGTACGTATTTATTACTCTATTTTATTTGTACATATTTATTTTATTTGAATATGTTTTGTCATCCGTCTCCCCCTTCTAGACTGTGAGCCCGCTGTCGGGTAGGGACCGTCTCTATATGTCGCCGACTTGTCCTTCCCAAGCGCTTAGTACAGTGCTCTGCACACAGGAAGCGCTCAATAAATACGACGGAATGAATGGATGTTTGTACGTACTTATTACTCTATTTTATTGGTACATATTTATTTAATTTTAATATGTTTTGTCGTCCGTCTCCCCCTTCTTGACTGTGAGCCCGCTGTCGGGTAGGGACCGTCTCTATATGTCGCCGACTTGTCCTTCCCAAGCGCTTAGTACAGTGCTCTGCACGCAGGAAGCGCTCAATAAATACGACGGAATGAATGTTTGTACGTATTAATTACTCTATTTGTACATATTTATTTTATTTTAATATGTTTTGTCGTCCGTCTCCCCCTTCTAGACTGTGAGCCCGCCGTCGGGTAGGGACCGTCTCTCTGTGTCGCCGACTTTCCTTCCCAAGCGCTTAGTACAGTGCTCTGCACGCAGTAAGCGCTCAATAAACACGACGGAATGAATGTATGTTTGTACGTATTTATTACTCTATTTTATTTGTACATATTTATTTTATTTTAATATGTTTTGTCGTCCGTCTCCCCCTTCTAGACTGTGAGCCCGCCGTCGGGTAGGGACCGTCTCTCTATGTCGCCGACTTGTCCTTCCCAAGCGCTTAGTACAGTGCTCTGCACGCAGGAAGCGCTCAATAAATACGACGGAATGAATGTTTGTACGTATTAATTACTCTATTTGTACATATTTATTTTATTTTAATATGTTTTGTCGTCCGTCTCCCCCTTCTAGACTGTGAGCCCGCCGTCGGGTAGGGACCGTCTCTCTGTGTCGCCGACTTTCCTTCCCAAGCGCTTAGTACAGTGCTCTGCACGCAGTAAGCGCTCAATAAACACGACGGAATGAATGTATGTTTGTACGTATTTATTACTCTATTTTATTTGTACATATTTATTTTATTTTAATATGTTTTGTCGTCCGTCTCCCCCTTCTAGACTGTGAGCCCGCCGTCGGGTAGGGACCGTCTCTCTATGTCGCCGACTTGTCCTTCCCAAGCGCTTAGTACAGTGCTCTGCACACAGGAAGCGCTCAATAAATACGACAGAATGAATGAATGAATGAACAGGCAGCGCTCAATAAATACGGTTGAATGAATGCATGAAAAATCGTGGCAATCACCATGGTAACCGCCATCCCCATCACCATCCTCACATCCTCCTCCTCCTCCCCATCCTCGCCGCGATGACGTCACCGTGACCCCTGACCCCGTTGACCCCCGGCTGGAGGTCACGACCCCCCCCCCCCCCCCCCCCCGGTGACCCCCGTGGCGTCTACTACCTCTCGCTTTGTCTTCGCAGATGAGCCGGTTGGTCCTGCCGGGGATGGAGTCCAGGTGAACTCAGCCGGAGTCGTCACTCTCCGTGCCTCGGTTTCCCCACCCATAATAATAATAATAATAATGGCATTTATTAAGCGCTTACTATGTGCCGAGCACTGTGCTAAGCGCTGGGGGGGAGACGAGGTGATGAGGTTGTCCCCCCGGGGGGGCTCGCGGTCTTCACCCCCATTTGACAGAGGAGGGAACTGAGGCCCAGAGAAGTGAAGTGACTTTGTGGGGTAGGGACCATCGCTATGTGTTGCCCAGTTGGGCTTCCCAAGCGCTCAGTACAGTGCTCTGCACACAGGAAGCGCTCAATAAATACGGCGGAATGAATGATTGATGGGATTGAGGCCTGTCCACATGTTTTGTTTTGTCGTCCGTCTCCCCCTTCAAGACCGTGAGCCCGTTGTGGGGTAGGGACCGTGTCTATCTGTTGCCCAGTTGGACTTCCCAGGCGCTCAGTACAGTGCTCCGCACACAGGAAGCGCTCAATAAATACGACTGAACGAATGGATGGATGCCCTCTGTGCCGGGCACTGTGCTGAGCGCCGGGGAAGAGTGCGACAGAGTCAGGAGACACGAATGGCCGGGGGTGTATTGTGCGCCGGGCACTGTGCTGAGCGCTGGGCGCCTTCCGTTTTGTTTTTTTCCTTTGCGCAGAGGGCGAGGCCTGATTGTGAACCTGTCATCTGGGGCCGGCCTGGGCCCTTGGCCCCACTACGCGCTCTACTCCGCCTCCAAGGTACTAGACCCACACACGCCTGCCCAACGCCCCCATCATCTTCCTCTTCCTCCTCCCCCCCTCCTCTTCCTCCTTCTCCTCTTCCTTTTCTTCTTCCTCCTCCTAATTCTTCTCCTTCTCCCCTTCTCCTACTTCTACTCCTCCATCTTCTCTTCCCCCTCCTCCTTCTTTCTCCTTCTACTTCACCTCCTCCTTCCTCTTTTCCTTTCTCCTCTTCTTCTCCTCCTCCTCCTCCTCCTTTTCTCTTCCTCCCCCCTTCCTTTTCTTCTTCCTCCTCCTTCTTCTAATTCTCCCCCTCTCCTTCTCCTCATCTTCTCCTCCTCCCACTCCTCCTTCTCTTCTCCTCCTTCTTCCTCTTCTTCCTTTCTCCTCCTCCTTTTCCTTCTCCTCCTCCTCCTTCCTCCTCATTTTCTTCTCCTCCTCCTCCTTCTTCCTTATCCTCCTCTTCCTTTTCTTCTTCCTCCTTCTTCTCTCCTCCTCCTCCCTCTTCTTTTCCTTTCTCCTCCTCCTCCTTTTTCCTCTCCCTTCCTCCTCCTTCCTTATCTTCGTCTCCTTCTCTTCCTCCTCTCCTCCTCTTCCCCTCCTCCTCTTCCTTCTCATCCTCCTTGTTTCTCTTCCATCTCATCCTCCTTGTTTCTCTTCCTCCTCCTTCCACTTCTTCTCCTCCTCCTCTCTTCTCCTCTGCCTCCTTCTTCTCTTCTTCCCCTCCTCCTCCTCCTCTCTGTTTCTCCCCTTTTAGACTGTGAGCCCACTGTTGGGTAGGGACCGTCTCTATATGATGTTGCCAACTTGTACTTCCCAAGCGCTCAGTACAGTGCTCTGCACACAGTAAGCGCTCAATAAATACAATTGATTGATTCTCTTTCCTCTCCTTCTCCTTCTTTCTTCTCCTCCTTCTCTTCTCCTCCTCCTCTTTCTTCTCCTTCTTCCCCTCCTCCTCCTTTTCCTCTCACTTCCTCTTCTTCTCCTCCTCCTCCTTCCTTATCTTTGTCTCCTTTTCCTCCTTCCTCTTCTCCTCTCCTCCTCCTCCTTCTTGTTCTTCCCCTCCTCCTCTTCCTTCTTCTCATCCTCCTTCTTCGGTTTCTCTTCCTCCTCCTTCCTCTTCTCCTCTGCCTCCTTCTTCTCCTTCTCTCTTTCTCCCCTTCTTCTCTTTCCTCTCCTCCTCCTCCTCCTCTTTCTTCTCCTCCTACTCCTTCTTCTTGTTCTTCTTCCCCTCCTCCTCCTCCTTCTCTTCCTCCTCCTACTTCTCCTCCGCCTTCTTTCTCCTCCTCCTTCCTCTTCTCTTCCTCCTCCTCCACTCCTCCTCCTCCTCTCTTCATCTCCTTCCTCTTCTCCTTCCTCCTTATTCTTGTCCTTTTTCTCCTCCTCCTCCTTCTCTGCCTCCTCCACTTCCTTTGTCTCCTCCTCCTAATTCTTCACCTCATTCTCGCCTTCTCCTTCTCCTCCTTCTTTCTTCTTCTACTCCTCCTCCTCCGCCTTCTCCTTTTCCTCCTCCTCCCTCTCCTTCTTCCCCTTTCTTCTTCTTCTCTTTCTCCTCCTCCTCCTCCTTTTCTCCTTCTACTCCTCCTTTTTCTCCTCTTCCCCCTCCTCTTCCTCCTTCTTCTTTCTCCTACATCTTCTCCTCCTCCCACTCCTCCTCTTCTTCTCCTTCTTCCTCTTCTTCCTCTTCTCCTTCCTCCTTATTCTTGTCCTTTTTCTCCTCCTCCTCCTTCTCTGCCTCCTCCACTTCCTTTGTCTCCTCCTCCTAATTCTTCACCTCATTCTCGCCTTCTCCTTCTCCTCCTTCTTTCTTCTTCTACTCCTCCTCCTCCGCCTTCTCCTTTTCCTCCTCCTCCCTCTCCTTCTTCCCCTTTCTTCTTCTTCTCTTTCTCCTCCTCCTCCTCTTCTCCTTCTACTCCTCCTTTTTCTCCTCTTCCCTCTCCTCCTCTTCCCCCTCCTCTTCCTCCTTCTTCTTTCTCCTACATCTTCTCCTCCTCCCACTCCTCCTCTTCTTCTCCTTCTTCCTCTTCTTCCTTTCCTCCTTTCTCCTCCCCCTCCTTTTTCTTCTCCTCCTCCTCCTTCCTCCTCGTTCTTCTTTATCCTCCTCTTCTTTTTCTTCTTCCTCCTCCTTCTAATTCTTCTCCTTCTTCTCCTCCTCCTCCTTCCTCTTTCCCTCCTTTCTCATCCTCCTCCTCCTTTTTCCTCTCCCTTCCTTCTCATCTTTGTCTCCTTCTCTTCCTCCTCCTCTTTTCCTCCTTCCTCTTCCCCTCCTCCTCTTCCTTCTCATCCTCCTTCTTGTTTCTCTTCCTCCTACTTCCACTTCTTCTCCTCCTCCTCCTTCTTCCTCCTCCTACTTCTACTTCTCCTCCTCCTCTCTTCTCCTTCCTCTTCTCCTCTGCCTCCTCCTTCTCTTCCCCTGCTCCTCCTTCTCTCTGTTTCTCCCCTTCTAGACTGTGAGCGCCCTGTTGGGTAGGGACTGTCTCTATATGTTGCCAACTTGGACTTCCCAAGCGCTCAGTACAGTGCTCTGCACACAGTAAGCGCTCAATAAATACAATCGATTTATTCTCTTTCCTCTCCTCCTCCTCCTCTTCTTCTCCTTCTTTCTTCTCCTCCTTCTCTCTTCTCCTCCTCTTTCTTCTCCTACTCCTTCTTCCCCTCCTCCTCCTTTTTCCTCTCCCTTCCTCTTCTCCTCCTCCTTCCTTAGCTTCGTCTCCTTTTCCTCCTTCCTCTTCTCCTCTCCTCCTCCTCCTTCTTGTTCTTCCCCTCCTCCTCTTCCTTCTTCTCATCCTCCTTCTGTTTCTCTTCCTCCTCCTCCCACTTCTCCTCCTCCTCTTCTCCTCCTACTTCTACTTCTCCTCCTTCTCCTCTGCCTCCTTCTCCTTCTTTCTCCCCTTCTTCTTTCCTCTCCTTCTTTCTCCCCTTCTTCTTTCCTCTCCTTCTCCTCCTCTTCCTCCTCCTCCCTCTTCTTCTCCTTCTCTCTTTCTCCCCTTCTTCTCTTTCCTTTCTTCCCCTCCTCTTCCTCCTCCTCCCTCTTCTCCTCCTTCTTTCTCCTCCTCCTTCCTCTTCTCCTCCTCCTCTTTATCCTCCTTCTACTCCTTCTTCTTCTTCTTCCCCTCCTCCTCCTCCTTCTCGTCCTCCTCCTACTTCTCCTCCTCCTCCTCCTCCTCTTTCTCTTCCTCCTCCTCCTCCTCCTTCTAATTCTTCACCTCATTCTCCCCTTCTCCTTCTGCTACTTCTCCTTCTTCTACTTCTCCTCCTTCTTCTTCTCCTCCTTCTCCTCCTCCCTCTCCTTCTTCCCCTCCTTTCTTCTTCTCTTTCTCCTCCTCCTCCTTCTTCTCCTTCTCCTTCTTTCTCCTTCTACTCCTTCTTTTCCTCCTCTTCCCTCTCCTCCTCCTTCCCCTCCTCTTCCTTCTTCTTCTTTCTCCTCTTCTCTTCTCCTCCTCCTCTCCTCCTTCTTCTGCTTCTCCTCCTCTTCCTCATTTTCCTCCTCCTCCTCCTCCTCCTCGTCACCGTGATTGTGAGAAGCGGCGCGCCTCAGTGGGCAGAGCCCGGGCTTGGGAGTCAGAGGTCCTGGGTTCTAATCCCGCCTCCACCGCTTGTCCGCTGTGTCACCTTGGACAAGTCACTTCACTTGTCTGGGCCTCAGTTCCCTCATCTGGAAAATGGTGGGGGGGGGGGGGTGACTCGCCCAAGGCCACTCAGCGGACAAGGGGCAGATGCGGGATTCGAACCCATGACCACCTGATTCCCAGGCCCGGGCTCTACCCAGGAGAATACAGTACTCGGCCCAGAATAAGCACTTAACAAGTATTTTATTTTATTTTATCTTAATTTATTTTATTTTGTTAGTATGTTTGGTTTTGTCTCCCCCTTTTAGACTGTGAGCCCACTGTGGGGTAGGGACCGTCTCTATATGTTGCCAATTTGTACTTCCCAAGCGCTTAGTCCAGTGCTCTGCACACAGTAAGCGCTCAATAAGTACGATTGATGATGATGATGATGAAGTAGCTTAAACTTTCATCCAATCACCCACTCAATCGTATTTATTCATTCAGTCGTGCTTGTTTTTTTTATTTTTTTATGGCATTTATGAAGCGCTTACTATGTGCCAAGCGCTGTTCTAAGCGCTGGGGAGGTTACAAGGTGATGAAGTGATCCCCCCGGGGGGCTCCCGGTCTTCATCCCCATTTGACAGATGAGGGAACTGAGGCCCAGAGAAGGGACGTGACTCTCCCGGAGTCCCCCGGCTGACAGCTGGCGGAGCCAGGATTTGAACCCGCGACCTCCGACTCCAAAGCCCGGCCTCCTTCCACTGAGCCGCGCTGCTTCTCTGAGCGCAGAGCACTGTACTAAGCGTTTGGGAAGTACAGTTCGGCACCAGATGGAGGCAATCCCTGCCCACAGCGGGCTCACAGTCTAGAAGGGGGGCCAAACAAGTCAACGGACAGCAGTAGCATCGTTATAAATAAATAAAATTATAGATATATATACACACATCAGCGCTTCCTGTGTGCAGAGCACTGTACTAAGCGCTCGGAAGGCGCAAGACAGCAATAAAGAGAGGCCATCCCTGCCCACACTGGGCTTTCGGTCGAAAACTTTAGCCCGTGAGCCCGTTGTCGGGTAGGGACCGTCTCCCTGTGTTCCCTGGCGCTCAAGTCATCATCATCAATCGTATTTATTGAGCGCTTACTGTGTGCGGAGCACTGGACTAAGTCCAGTGCTCCGCACACAGTGAGCGCTCAGTAAATACGACCGAGTGAACGAAACGCTACGTTTGTTGTTGTTTTTCCCCCCCCCCCCGTGTGTGTGTGCGCGCTCAGGGTCTGGTCTGCGCGTTTTCCAAAGCCGTGGAAGCCGAGTACCAGGAGAAAGGGATCATCGTGCAGGTGATGGGCTGAGCGCGGCGGGGGCGCGGGGCCGGGAGCCGCGGGGCCTGGGTTCCAATCCCGCCCGGGCCGCCGGCCCGCTCTGACAGAGGGCGAGTCGGGGGCCGCTCCGGGCCTCCCTTTCGGCTTCTGTGAGACTCCACCAGGGAGCCAGCACCGAAACTCCCGCGACCCTGACGCACCCCTCTCCCTCTCCTCTCCATCTCTGTCTCTCCTCCGTCTCTGACCGTCTCCTCTCCATCTCTGTCTCTCCTCCATCTCCTCTCCATCTCTGACCGTCTCCTGTCTCTGTCTCCTCTCCTTCTCTCACCGTCTCCTTTCCGTCTCTGACCATCTCCTCTGTCTCTGACCGTCTCCTCTCCATCTCTGTCTCCTGACCGTCTCCACTCCATCTCTGTCTCTCCTCCATCTCCTCTCCATCTCTGACTGTCTCCTGTCTCTGTCTCCTCTCCTTCTCTCACCGTCTCCTTTCCGTCTCTGACCATCTCCTCTGTCTCTGACCGTCTCCTCTCCATCTCTGTCTCTCCTCCATCTCTGACCGTCTCCTTTCCATCTCTGACCGGCTCCTGTCTCTGTCTCCTCTCCATCTCTGCCTGTCTCCTCTCCGTCTCCTTTCCATCTCTGATCGTCTCCTCTCCGTCTCTGACCATCTCTTTTCCGTCTCTGACCATCTCTTCTCCATCTGTCTCCTCTCCATCTCTGCCTTTCTCCTCTCCATCTCTGCCCATCTCCATCTCTGACCGTCTCCTCTCCATCTCTGTCTCTCCTCCGTCTCCTATCTCTGTCTCCTCTCCTTCTCTGACCGTCTCCTCTCTATCTCTGACCATCTCCTCTCCGTCTCTGACCGTCTCCTCTCCATCTCTGTCTCTCCTCCATCTCTGACCGTCTCCTCTCCATCTCTGACCATCTCCTCTCCATCTCTGTCTCTCCTCCATCTCTGCCCGTCTCCTCTCCATCTCTGTCTCCTCTCTGTCTCTGACCATCTCCTCTCCATCTGTCTCTCCTCCATCTCCTCTCCGTTTCTGACCATCTCCTCTCCATCTCTGTCTCTCCTCCGTCTCCTCTCCATCTCTGACCGTCTCCTGTCTCTGTCTCCTCTCCTTCTCCGACCGTCTCCTCTCCGTCTCTGACCATCTCCTCTCCGTCTCTCACCGTCTCCTCTCCTTCTCTGTCTCTCCTCCATCTCTGCCCGTCTCCTCTCCATCTCTGACCGTCTCCTCTCCATCTCTGTCTCCTCTCCGTCTCTGACCATCTCCTCTCCATCTGTCTCTCCTCCATCTCCTCTCCGTTTCTGACCATCTCCTCTCCATCTCTGTCTCTCCTCCGTCTCCTCTCCATCTCTGACCGTCTCCTGTCTCTGTCTCCTCTCCTTCTCTGACCGTCTCCTCTCCGTCTCTGACCGTCTCCTCTCCTTCTCTGTCTCTCCTCCATCTCTGCCCGTCTCCTTTCCATCTCTGACCGTCTCCTCTCCATCTCTCTGTGTCCTCTCCATCTCTGCCTGTCTCCTCTCCTTCTCTGACCACCTCCGCTCCATCTGTGACCATCTCCTGTCTGCTTCCTCTCCATTTCTGACCGTCTCCTCTCCATCTCTGCCCGTCTCCTCACCTTCCCTGACCACCTCCGTCTCTCCTCCGTCTCTGACCGTCTCCTCTCCGTCTTTGACCATCTCCTCTCCATCTTCGTCTCCTCCCTGTCCATCTCTGACCGTCTCCTCTCCCTCTCTGACCATCTCTTCTCCATCTCCGTCTCCTCCCCGTCCATCTTCCCGTCTCCTCTCCATCTCTGACCATCTCCTCTCCGTCTTGGACCATCTCCTCTCCATCTCTGTCTCCTCTCCGTCCATCTCTGACCGTCTCCTCTCCATCTCTGACCGTCTCCTCTCCATCTCTGTCTCCTCTCCTTCTCTGACCGTCTGCTCACCTTCTCTGACCATCTCCATCTCTCCTCCATCTCTGACCGTCTCCTCTCCATCTTTGACCACCTCCTCTCCATCTCTGTCTCCTCTCTGTCCCTGACCTTCTCCTCTCCTTCTCTGACCGTCTGCTCACCTTCTCTGACCATCTCCGTCTCTCCTCCATCTCTGACCGTCTCCTCTCCATCTCTGACCGTCTCCTCTCTGTCTCTGACCATCTCCTCTCCATCTCTGTCTCCTGTCCATCTCTCGCCATCTCCTCTCCATCTCTGTCTCTCCATCTCTGACCGTCTCCTCTCCTCCATCTCTGACTGTCTCCTCTCCATCTCTGTCTCTCCTCCATCTCTGACTGTCTCCTCTCCATCTCCATCTCTGACCGTCTCCTCTCCGTCTTTGACCATCTCCTCTCCATCTCTGTCTCCTCTCCATCTCTGTCTCTCCTCCATCTCTGACCGTCTCCTCTCTGTCTTTGACCATCTCCTCTCCACCTCTGTCTCCTCTC
The DNA here is from genome assembly GCF_015852505.1 of Tachyglossus aculeatus. Taxonomy (NCBI): domain Eukaryota; kingdom Metazoa; phylum Chordata; class Mammalia; order Monotremata; family Tachyglossidae; genus Tachyglossus; species Tachyglossus aculeatus. Next base: position 3,490,985 of record NC_052095.1, on the reverse strand, counting down.
CGTCCATCTCTCACCATCTCCTCTCCATCTCTGTCTCTCCTCCATCTCTGACCGTCTCCTCTCTGTCTTTGACCATCTCCTCTCCATCTCTGTCTCCTCTCCATCTCTGACCATCTCCTCCCCGTCCATCCCTGACCATCTCCTCTCCATCTCTGTCTCTCCTCCATCTCTGACCATCTCCTCTCCGTCTCTGACCGTCTCCTCTCCATCTCTCACCGTCTCCTCTCCATCTCGGCCTGCCTCCTCTCCTTCTCTGACTGTCTCCGCTCCATCACTGACCGTCTCCTCTCCGTCTCTGACCATCTCCTCTCCATCTCTGTCTCCTCTCCGTCCATCTCTCACCGTCTCCTCTCCATCTCTGTCTCCTCTCCGTCCATCTCTGACCATCTCCTCTCCATCTCTGTCTCCTCTCCGTCCATCTCTCACCGTCTCCTCTCCATCTCTGTCTCTCCTCCATCCCTGACCGTCTCCTCTCCGTCCATCTCTGACCGTCTCCTCTCCATCTCCGTCTCTCCTCCATCTCTGACCGTCTCCTCTCCGTCTTTGACCATCTCCTCTCCATCTCTGTCTCTCCACCCATCTCTGACCATCTCCTCTCCATCCATCTCCTCTCCATCTCCGTCTCTCCTCCGTCTCTGACCATCTCCTCTCCATCTCTGTCTCCTCTCCGTCCATCTCTCACCGTCTCCTCTCCGTCTCTGCCCGTCTCCTCTCCATCTCTGTCTCTCCGTCTCTGACCGTCTCCTCCCCGTCTCTGACCGTCTCCTCTCCGTCTCTCCTCCATCTCCTCACCTTCTCTGACCATCTCCGTCTCTCCTCCATCTCTGACCGTCTCCTCTCCGTCTCTGTCCATCTCCATCTCCTCCGTCTCTCCTCCGTCTCCTCGCCTTCTCTGCCCACCTCCGTCTCTGCCCGTCTCTTACACCATCCCTCGGCACTTAGTAAGCGCTTAACGCCCCAAATCCTCGTCATCTGGACTAGACCGGGACCATTAACGCCCCTAATTAGCAATCACCGAGACCAGACTAGACGGCGAGCCCGCCGTCGGGCAGGCCCCGTCTCCACACGTGCTGCCGGCTCGGCCTTCCCGGGCGCTCAGCCCGGTGCCCCGCCCACGGGGAGCGCTCAATAAGTACGACCGCTCGGCCGGCTACCTACTGGGCGCTCGGCGCGCTAAATACCTGCGTCACTGGCGATGAAGAAGCCGGCGTCGGGCCGGAGGTCGAAGCCGATCCACCGGCAAGCGCCGCCACATTCGCTCGGTCGTTCCGGCGCGCGGGGCCCTGTGCTAAGCGCTCGGGAGGGCTGATTTTTTTGGGGGGGGGGGGGGGGGGGGCGTCCCCCCCACGTCCCGGCCCCGCAGGTGGTGACCCCGTTCGCCGTGTCCACCCCCATGACGGGGCACCTGCCCCCCAACTTCTTCGTCAAGACCCCCGAGGCCTTCGTGCGGGAGGCCCTGGCCCTGGCCGCCTCGGGGGGCCAAGTCTGCGGCTGCCTGGCCCACGACGTCTTGGTAAGGCGGGAACGGCGGCGGCCGGGAATGGGATGGGAACGGGACGGGAACGGGAATCACGGCAACGGCCATGATGATAATAATAATGATAATAATAACAATGCTACTGCTACTACTACTAATGGTAATAATAACAGTGACAGCAACGATACTACTACTACTACTACTACCACTACTAATGCTAACAATAGTAATAAGAACAATAACAGCAACGATACTACTACTACTACTACTACTACTACTACTACTACTAAATAATAATGCTAACAGTAATAATAACAATAACAGCAACGATACTACTACTACTACTACTAATAATAATAATAATAATGCTAACAATAGTAATAACAACAATAACAGAAACAATGCTACTACTACTGCTACTACTACTGATAATGGTAATAATAACAATAACAGCAACGATACTACTACTACTACTACTACTAATAATAATAATAATGCTAACAATAGTAATAATAACAATAACAGAAACAATGCTACTACTACTACTACTACTACTACTGTTAATAACGGTAATGAAAACAATAACAGCAACAATACTACTACCACCAATACTACTACTACTACTAATAATGCTAACAATAGTAATAATAACAATAACAGCAACAATACTACTACTACTAATAATAATAATAATGCTAACAATAGTAATAATAACAATAACAGAAACAATGCTACTACTACTACTACTGATAATAATGGTAATAATAACAAGAACAGCAACAATACTACTACTACTTATACTACTACTACTACTACTAATAATGCTAACAATAGTTATAATAATAATAACAGAAACAATGCTACTAGTACTACTACAAAGCAATAATAACAATAACAGCAATAATACTACTACCAATACTAATAATAGTAATGATGATAATAGTAATAACAATAACAGCAACAATACTACTACTAATAATAATGATAGCAATAATGATAACAGTTATAACAATAACAGCAACACTACTACTACTACTACTAACACTACTACTACTAATAATAGTAATAATAACAATAACAGCAATAACACTACTACTAATACTACTGCTAATAATAATAATAATAGTTATGATAACAGCAACAATACTACTACTAATAACAATAGTAGTAATGATAATATTTATAATAGTAACAGCAACAATGCTACTACTACTAACACTACTACTAATAATAGTAATAATAACAACAGCAACAACACTACTACTAATACTACTGCTAATAATAATAGTAATAGTGATAACAATAACAGCAACAATACTACTACTACTAATAATAGTAATAATGATAATAGTTATAATAACAGTAACAGCAACACTACTACTACTAACACTACTACTACTAATAATAGTAGTAATAACAATAACAGCAATAACACTACTACTAATACTACTGCTAATAATAATAATAATAATAGTTATGATAACAGCAACAATACTACTAATAACAATAGTAGTAATGATAATAGTTATAATAGTAACAGCAACAATGCTACTACTACTAACACTACTACTACTACTAATAATAGTAATAATACCAATAACAGCAATAACGCTACTACTAATACTACTGCTAATAATAATAGTAATAGTGATAACAATAACAGCAACAATACTACTACTAATAATAATAGTAATAATGATAATAGTTATGATAACAGTAACAGCAACACTACTACTACTAACACTACTACTACTACTAATAGTAGTAATAACAATAACAGCAACAACACTACTACTAATATTACTGCTAATAATAATAATAGTAATAATAATAATAGTAATAACAATAACAGCAACAATACTACTACTACTACTAATAATAGTAATAATGATAATAGTTATAATAACAATAACAGCAACAATACTACCACTACTACTACTAATAATAGTGATAATAACAATAACAGCAACAACACTACTACCAATACTACTGCTAATAATAATAATAGTAATAATAATAATGGTAATAACAGTAACAGCAACAATACTACTACTACTAACACCGCTACTACTAATAATAGTAATGATAACATTAACAGCAACAACACTACTACTAATACTGCTGCTAATAATAATAATAGTAATAACAATAACAGCAACAATGCTACTACTACTAACACTACTACTAATAATAGTAATAACAGTGATAATGGTAATAATAACAATAACAGCAACAATGCTGCTACTACTACTACTACTACTAATAATAGTAATAATAACAATAACAGCAACAATGCTGCTACTACTACTAATAATAATAATAGTAATAATAACAATAGCAGCAGAAATACTACTGCTACTACCACTACTAATAGTAATGATGATAATAGTAATGATAACAGCAACAATACCACTACTACTAATACTACCACTACTAATAATAGTAATCATAACAAAAACAACAGCAGCAATACTACTACTAATCCTACTAATAATAAAGCACGGCTCAGTAGAAAGAGCCCGGGGTTGGGAGTCCGAGGTCCTGGGTTCGAATTCTGGCGCCGCCCCTTGTCAGCTGGGTGACTTTGGTCCAGTCACTTCCCTTCTCTGGGCCTCAGTTGCCTCCTCTGTCAAATGGGGATGGAGACCGGAAGCCCCCTGGGGGACACCCTCATCACCTTGTACCCTTCCCAGCGCTTAGGGCACTGTACTGAACGCCGCGGTCTCTGTCCCTCTTAGCGCTGGCTGCTGGGATTGATCCCGTCGGGCGTCTTCTACAGCAACACGCTCCGACGGCTACTGCTTGACCGCTACACGCGCTACCTCCGGGCCTGCGGCGGGGTCCCCGGCCCCCCGACCCCTCTCCCACCTCCGAAGCCCTGAAGACCGTGGGCCCGGCACTGTACTGAACGACCCCCGGGGAGGGGAGGTGATACAAGCTCATCGGGCTGGACACGGTCTAATACTAATCATAATTACGCTCTTTTTATGTGCTTATTAATGATAATAATAATAATAATAATTGCCTTTTGCACTTAGTACAGTGCCCTCTACCCAGCAGGCACTCAGTAAATACCTCTGATTCATTGACTGATTGATTTTCTCTTGTCCGCTTCCAAGCGCCTAGTACAGTGCCCTCTACCCAGTAGGCGCTCAGTAAATACCACTGATTCAGTGACCGATTCCCTCTCGTCGGCTTCCAGGCGCCTAGTACAGTGCCCTCTACCCAGTAGGCGCTCAGTAAATAAAACTGATTCATTGACTGATTCTCTCTTGTCCGCTTCCAGGCGCCTAGTACAGTGCCCTCTACCCAGTAGGCGCTCAGTAAATACCACCGATTCATTGACCGATTCTCTCTCGTCCGCTTCCAAGCGCCTAGTACAGTGCCCTCTACCCAGCAGGTGCTCAGTAAATAGCACCGATTCAGTGACTGATTCTCTCTTGTCCGCTTCCAAGCGCCTAGTACAGTGCCCTCTACCCAGTAGGCGCTCAGTAAATACCACTGATTCAGTGACCGATTCCCTCTCGTCGGCTTCCAGGCGCCTAGTACAGTGCCCTCTACCCAGTAGGCGCTCAGTAAATAAAACTGACTCATTGACTGATTCTCTCTTGTCCGCTTCCAGGCGCCTAGTACAGTGCCCTCTACCCAGTAGGCGCTCAGTAAATACCACCGATTCATTGACCGATTCTCTCTCGTCCGCTTCCAGGCGCCTAGTACAGTGCCCTCTACCCAGCAGGTGCTCAGTAAATAGCACCGATTCAGTGACTGATTCTCTCTTGTCCGCTTCCAAGCGCCTAGTACAGTGCCCTCTACCCAGTAGGCGCTCAGTAAATACCACTGATTCAGTGACCGATTCCCTCTCGTCGGCTTCCAGGCGCCTAGTACAGTGCCCTCTACCCAGTAGGCGCTCAGTAAATAAAACTGACTCATTGACTGATTCTCTCTTGTCCGCTTCCAGGCGCCTAGTACAGTGCCCTCTACCCAGTAGGCGCTCAGTAAATACCACCGATTCATTGACCGATTCTCTCTCGTCCGCTTCCAGGCGCCTAGTACAGTGCCCTCTACCCAGCAGGTGCTCAGTAAATAGCACCGATTCAGTGACCGATTCTCTCTTGTCCGCTTCCAAGCGCCTAGTACAGTGCCCTCTACCCAGTAGGCGCTCAGTAAATACCACTGATTCAGTGACCGATTCCCTCTCGTCGGCTTCCAGGCGCCTAGTACAGTGCCCTCTACCCAGTAGGCGCTCAGTAAATAAAACTGATTCATTGACTGATTCTCTCTTGTCCGCTTCCAAGCGCCTAGTACAGTGCCCTCTACCCAGTAGGCGCTCAATAAATACCACCGATTCAGTGACTGATTCTCTCTTGTCCGCTTCCAAGCGCTTAGTACAGGAGGGGAAATGAAGAGGAGAGAGAAGAGAGGGAGAAAAGTGAGAAGGAGGAGGAGGGAAAGGAGGCAAAGGGGAGGAAGGAGGGGAAGGAGAAGGGAGAGGGAAGAGGGAAGAGGGAAGAAAAGAAGGAGGGGAAGGAGAAGAGGGAAGAAAAGAAGGGAGAAGAAAGAAGGAAAACGAGAAGGAGGAGGGAGAGAAGAAGGAAGAGGGAATAAAGAAGGAAGAAGAAAAGGAGAACGAGAAGAAAGAAGGAGAAGGGGTGGGAGAGAAGGAGGAGGATGAGGAGAAGGGAGGAGGGAGAGGAGGGAGGAGGGGAGATGAAGAGGAAAGAGAAGAGAGGGAGAAAAGTGAGAAAGGAGGAGGGGGAAAGGAGACAAAGGGAGAAGAAAGAAGGAAGAGGGAAGAAAAGGATGAAGAGGGAAGAAAAGGATGAAGAGGGAAGAAAAGGATGAAGAGAAGAAGGGAGAAGAAAGAAGGAGAATGAGGAGGAGGGGAGAAGAAGGAAGAGCGAACAAAGGAGAAAGAAGGAAGAAGAAAAGGAGAATGAGAAGAAGGCAGAAGAAAGAAGGAGAAGGGGAGGGAGAGAAGGAGGGGGAGGAGGGAGAGGAGAAGAAATGAAGAGGAGGGAGGAGGGGAGATGAAAGAAGGAAGAGGGGAGAAAAGGATGAAGAGAAGGAAGAAGGCGGAGGAGAAGGGAGGAGAGGAGATGAGGGAAGAGAAGAGAGGGAGAAAAGGGAAAAGGAGGAGGGGGAAAGGAGACAAAGGGAAGGGAGAAGAAAGAAGGAGGAGGGAAGAAAAGAAGGAGGGGAAGGGGAAGGGGGAAGAAAGAAGGAAGAGGGAATAAAAGAAGGGAGAAGGAAGAAGAAGGAAAACGAGGAGGGGGTGAGAAGGAAGAGGGAATAAAGAAGGAGAAAGAAGAAAAGGAGAATGAGAAGAAAGAAGGAGAAGGGAAGGGAGGAGGGAAAGGAGAAGAAATGAAGAGGAGGGAGGAGGGGAAATGAAGAGGAAAGAGAGGAGAGGGAGCAAAGTCAGAAGGAGGAGGGGGGAAGGATTCAAAGGGGAGGAAGGAGGGGAAGGAGAAGAAGGGAGAAGAAAGGAGGAAGAGGGAAGAAAAGAAGGGAGAGAAGGGAGAAGAAAAGGAAGAAGAAAGGAGGAGGGGAGAAGAAGGAAGAGCGAAGAAAGGAGAAAGAAGGAAGAAGGAGAACGAGAAGAAGGCAGAGGGGGAGAAGGAGAAGGGGAGGGAGAGGAGGAGGAGAAGGGAGGAGGGAGAGGAGAAGAAATGAAGAGGAGGGAGAGGAGGAAGGAGGAGGGGAGATGAAGAGGAAAGAGAGGGAGAAAAGTGAGAAGGAGGAGGGGGAAGGAAGACAGGAGAGGAAGGAGAAGAAGGGAGAAGAAAGAAGGAAGAGGGAAAAAAAGGATGAAGAGAAGAAGGAAGAAGAAAGAAGGAGAATGAGGAGGAGGAGGGAGGAGAGGAGAGGAGATTAAGAGGAAAGAGAAGAGAGGGAGAAAAGTGAGAAGGAGGAAGGGGGAAAGGAGACAAAGGGGAGGAAGCAGGGGAAGGAGAAGAAAGAAGAGGGAAGAAAAAAAGGAGGGAAGGAGAAGAAGGAAGAGGGAAGAAAAGAAGGGAGAGGAAAGAAGGAAAACGAGAAGGAGGAGGGAGAGAAGAAGGAAGAGGGAATAAAGAAGGAGAAAGAAGGAAGAAGAAAAGGAGAACGAGAAGGGGAGGGAGAGAAGGAGGAGAATGAGGAGGAGGGAGAGGAGGGAGGAGGGGAGATGAAGAGGAAAGAGAAGAGGGAGAAATGTAAGGAGGAGGAGGGGGGAAGGAGACAAAGGGGAGGAAGGAGGGGGAGGAAAGAAGGAAGAGGGAAGAAAAGGATGACGAGAAGGGAGAAAGAAGGAAGGTAGAAAGAAGGAGAACGAGAAGGACGAGGGGGAGAAGAAGGAAGAGGGAATGAAGAAGAAAGAAAGAGAAGGAGAACGAGAAGACAAAGAAAGAAGAAGAGGAGAAGGAGGAGGAGGACAGAAGAAAGGAGAAGGGGTGGGAGAGAAGGAGGTGGAGGAGAAGGAGGAGGGGAAATGATAGAGGAAAGAGATGAGAGGGAGAAAAGTGAGAAGGAGGAGGGGGAAGGAGACGGGAGGAAGGAGGGGAAGGAGAAGAAGGAAGGGGGAAGAAAAGGATGAAGAGAAGAAGGAAGAAGAAAGAAGGAGAACGAGAAGGAGGAGGGGGAGAAAGGAGGAAGAGGGAAGAAAGGAGAAAGAAGGAAGCAGAAAAGGAGAACGAGAAGAAGGCAGAGGGAGAGAAGGAGGAGGAGTGGAGATGAAGAGGAAAGAGAAGAGAGGGAGAAACGTAAGAAGGAGGCGGGGGGAAGGAGAAGGAAGAGGGAAGAAAAGGAGGGAGAAGAAAGAAGGAGAATTAGAAGGAGGAGGAGGAGGAGAAGGAAGAGGGAATAAAGAAGAAAGGAGAAAGAAGGAAGAAGAAAAGGAGAACGAGAAGGGGGCAGAAGAAAGAAGGAGAAGAGGAGGAGAAGGAGGAGGAGGACAGAAGAAAGAAGGAGAAGGGGAGGGAGAGGAGGAGGAGGAGGAGAAGGGAGGAGGGAGAGGAAGGAGGAGGGGAGATGAAGAGGAAAGAGAAGAGAGGGAGAAAAGTGAGAAGGAGGAGGGGGAAAGGAGACAAAGGGGAGGGAGGAGGGGAAGGAGAAGAAGGGAGAAGAAAGGAGGAAGAGGGAAGAAAAGAAGGGAGAGAAGGGAGAAGAAAAGGAAGAAGAAAGGAGGAGGAGGAGGAAAAGAGGGAAGGAAGAAGAAAAGGAGGACGAGAAGAAGAGGAACAAGAATAAGAAAGAAGGCAGAAGAAAGAAGGTGAAAGGGAGGAGGAGGAGGAGGAGAAAGGACAGGAGGAGGAGAGGAAGAGAAGGAGAAGTAAGAAGACAGAAGAATAAAGGAGGAGGGAGAAGAAACAAGGAGGAGGAAGGGAAGAAGAGAAGGAAGAAGGCAGAAGAAAGAAGAAGGGAGAAAGCAGAAGAAGAAAAGGAGGAGGAGGATGAGAAGGAGAAAAAGAGAAGGAGAAAGTGGAGAAGGAGGAGGAGGAGGAGCAGAAAGAAGGCAGAAGAAAGAATAAAGGAGAAGAGGGGAGAAGAAAGGGGGAGGAGGAGAAAAAAGTTGGCAGAAGAATTAAGGAGAAGAAGGGAGAAGAAAGGGGGAGGGAGAAGAGAGGAAGGAAGGCAGAAGAAAGAAGGGAGAAGAAAGCAGAAGAAGGAAAGCAGGAGGAGGAGGAGGAAAAGAAGAGAAGGAGAAACGAGGAGAAGAAGGGGAAGGAAGAAGAAGGAGAAGGAGGAGGAGGAGGAGAGAAGAGGCAGAAAGGAGGAGGAGAATAAAGAAGGCAGAAGAAAGAATAAAGGAGGAGGAGGAGAAGAGAAGAAAGAAGCAGAAGAAAGGGGAAGAAGGGAGAAGGAAGAAAGCGGAAGAAAAGGAGGAGGAGGGAGAAGAGAAGAAGGAAGGCAGAAGAAAGGAGAAGAAAGCAGAAGAAGAAAAGCAGGAGGAGGAGAAGAAAAAGAAGAGAAGGAGAAAGGAGGAGAAGAAGGGGGAGGAAGAAGAAGGAGAACGAGGAGACAAAAAGAAGAAAGAAGAAGGAGGATAATAAAGACAGAAGAAAGAATAAAGGAGGAGGAGGAGAAAAGAAAGAAAGAAGAAGAAGGGAGAAGGAAGAAAGCAGAAGAAAAGGAGGAGGAGGAGGGAGAAGAGAAGAAGGAAGGCAGAAGAAAGGAGAAGGGAGAAGAAAGCAGAAGAAGAAAAGCAGGAGGAGGAGAAGAAAAACAAGAGAAGGAGAAAGGAGGAGAAGAAAAACAAGAGAAGGAGAAAGGAGGAGAAGAAAGGGAAGGAAGAAGAAGGAGAACGAGAAGGAGGAGGAGAGAAAAGGAAGAAAGAAGAAGGAGGAGAATAAAGAAGGCAGACGGAAGAATAAAGGAGGAGGAGAAGAAAGAAGCAGAAGAAAGGGGGAGAAGGAAGAAAGCAGAAGAAAAGGAAGAGGAGGGAGAAGAGAAGAAGGAAGGGAGAAGAAAGCAGAAGAAGAAAAGCAGGAGGAGGAGGAGGAGGAGAAAAAGAAGAGAAGGAGAAAGGAGGAGAAGAAGGGGAAGGAAGAAGAAGGAGAACGAGGAGCAGGAGGAGAGGAAGAAAGGAGAAGGAGGAGAATAAAGGCAGAAGAAAGAGGAGGAGGAGGAGAGAAGCAGACCCAGCGCTTAGAACAGTGCTCTGCACATAGGAAGCCCTTAACAAATGCCATTATTATTATCATTATTATTATTATTATTATTAAGACGAGGAGGAGGAGGAGGAGGAAGAGAAGGCGGGGAGGAAGGGAGATGAAGACCATGAGCCCCCCGGGGGACAAACTCATCGCCTTGTATCTCCCCCAGCGCTTAGAACAGTGCTTGGCACATAGTAAGCGCTTCACAAATACCATCATTATTATTATTATTATTATTATTCTCTAGGCCTCAGTGACCTCATCTGGAAAACGGGGATGTAGACCGTGAGCCCCCCGGGGCACAACCTCATCACCTCGTCACCTCTCCAGCGCTTAGCACATAGTAAGCGCTTCACAAATACCATCATTATTATTATATTATTCTTCTCTGGGCCTCAGTGACCTCCTCTGTCAAATGGGGATGAAGACCGTGAACCCCCCGGGGCACAACCTCATCACCTTGTATCAACCCTAGCACTTAGAACAGTGCTCGGCACGTAGTAAGCGCTTCACAAATACCATCATTATTATTATATTATTCTTCTCTGGGCCTCAGTTTCCTCCTCTGTCAAATGGGGATGAAGACCGTGAGCCCCCCGGGGGACAACCTCATCACCTCGTCCCCTCCCCAGCGCTTAGAACAGTGCTCGGCACGTAGTAAGCGCTTCACAAATACCATCATTATTATTATTATTATTATTCTCTGGGCCTCAGTTTCCTCCTCTGTCAAATGGGGATGAAGACCGTGAGCCCCCCGGGGGACAACCTCATCACCTTGTCACCTCCCCAGCGCTTAGAACAGTGCTCGGCACGTAGTAAGCGCTTCACAAATACCATCATTATTATTATATTATTCTTCTCTGGGCCTCAGTGACCTCATCTGTCAAACGGGGATGAAGACCGTGAGCCCCCCGGGGCACAACCTCATCACCTCGTCCCCTCCCCAGCGCTTAGAACAGTGCTCGGCACGTAGTAAGCGCTTCACAAATACCATCATTATTATTATATTATTCTTCTCTGGGCCTCAGTGACCTCATCTGGAAAATGGGGATGAAGACCGTGAGCCCCCCGGGGCACAACCTCATCACCTCTTCACCTCCCCAGCGCTTAGAACAGTGCTTGGCACGTAGTAAGCGCTTCACAAATACCATCATTATTATTATATTATTCTTCTCTGGGCCTCAGTGACCTCATCTGGAAAATGGGGATGAAGACCGTGAGCCCCCCGGGGCACAACCTCATCACCTCGTCCCCTCCCCAGCGCTTAGAACAGTGCTCGGCACGTAGTAAGCGCTTCACAAATACCATCATTATTATTATATTATTCTTCTCTGGGCCTCAGTGACCTCATCTGTCAAATGGGGATGAAGACCGTGAGCCCCCCGGGGGACAACCTCATCACCTCGTCCCCTCCCCAGCGCTTAGAACAGTGCTCGGCACGTAGTAAGCGCTTCACAAATACCATCATTATTATTATTATTATTATTCTCTGGGCCTCAGTTTCCTCCTCTGTCAAATGGGGATGAAGACCGTGAGCCCCCCGGGGGACAACCTCATCACCTTGTCACCTCCCCAGCGCTTAGAACAGTGCTTGGCACATAGTAAGCGCTTCACAAATACCATCATTATTATTATATTATTCTTCTCTGGGCCTCAGTGACCTCCTCTGTCAAATGGGGATGAAGACCGGGAGCCCCCCGGGGGACAACCTCATCACCTCGTCCCCTCCCCAGCGCTTAGAACAGTGCTTGGCACGTAGTAAGCGCTTCACAAATACCATCATTATTATTATATTATTCTTCTCTGGGCCTCAGTGACCTCATCTGTCAAATGGGGATGAAGACCGGGAGCCCCCCGGGGGACAACCTCATCACCTCGTCCCCTCCCCAGCGCTTAGAACAGTGCTTGGCACGTAGTAAGCGCTTCACAAATACCATCATTATTATTATATTATTCTTCTCTGGGCCTCAGTGACCTCCTCTGTCAAATGGGGATGAAGACCGTGAGCCCCCCGGGGCACAACCTCATCACCTCGTCCCCTCCCCAGCGCTTAGAACAGTGCTCGGCACGTAGTAAGCGCTTCACAAATACCATCATTATTATTATATTATTCTTCTCTGGGCCTCAGTGACCTCATCTGTCAAATGGGGATGAAGACCGTGAGCCCCCCGGGGCACAACCTCATCACCTCGTCCCCTCCCCAGCGCTTAGAACAGTGCTCGGCACGTAGTAAGCGCTTAACAAATGCCATCATCATCATTATTATCATGATGATAACTACGATTGAAGGGATGCTCCGCACCCCGTAAGCGCTCAGTAAATTCATTCATTCATTCCTTCGTATTTATTGAGCGCTTCCCGTGTGCGGAGCACTGTACTGAGCGCTTGGGAAGTCCAAGCCGGCAACATCTAGAGACGGTCCCTACCCGACAGCGGGCTCGCAGGCCAGATTTGTTGCCCAATTGTGCATTCATTCATTCCTTCATTCATTCAACGGTATTTATTGAGCGCTTCCCGTGTGCGGGGCACTGTACTAAGCGCTTGGGAAGGCCAATTGGGCAACATCTAGAGACGGTCCCTACCCGACGACGGGCTCACGGGCTAGAAGGGGGAGACGGGCGACGAAACAGAACAAGGAGCCGGGCCTCAGTCCCATCAATCGTTCATTCTGTCGTATTTATTGAGCGCCTCCCGTGTGCGGGGCACTGGACTGAGCGCTTGGGAAGTCCGAGTCGGCAACATCTAGAGACGGTCCTTACCCGACAGCGGGCTCACGGGCTAGAAGCGGCGGGGCTCAGTGGGTAGAGCCCGGGCTCGGGAGTCCGAGGTCCTGGGTTCAAATCCCGCCTCCGCCACCTGTCGGCTGGGTGGCTTTGGGCCAGTCGCTTCACTTCTCCGGGCCTCAGCTTCCTCCTCTGGAAAATGGGGATGAAGACTGTGAGCCCCCCGGGGGACAACCTCATCACCTTGTAACCTCCCCAGTGCTTAGAACAGTGCTTGGCACATACTAAGCGCTTATTAAATGCCATCATTATTATTATTATTATTCTCTGGGCCTCAGTTCCCTCCTCTGTCAAATGGGGATGAAGACCGTGAGCACCCCCGGGGGACAACCTCATCACCTCGTCTCCCCCCCCCAGCGCTTAGAACAGTGCTCGGCACATAGTAAGCGCTTCACAAATATTATTATTATTATTATTCTCTGGGCCTCAGTTTCCTCCTCTGTCCAATGGGGATGAAGACCGGGAGCCCCCCGGGGGACAACCTCATCACCTCGTCTCTCCCTCAGCGCTTAGAACAGTGCTCGGCACATAGTAAGCGCTTCACAAATATCATCATCATTACTATTATTATTATTCTCTGGGCCTCAGTTTCCCTTCTCTGTCAAATGGGGATGAAGACCGGGAGGCCCACAGGGGACAGCCTCATCACCTTGTCTCCCCCCCAGCGCTTAGAACAGTGCTCGGCACATAGTAAGCGCTTCACAAATATTATTATTATTATTATTATTATTATTACAGTGCTCGGTACATAGTAAGCACTTCACAAATACCATTATTATTATTATTATTATTATTATTATTACAGTGCTCAGCACATAGTAAGCACTTAACAAATACCAATATTACTATTATTATTCTTCTCTGGGCCTCAGTTTCCTCCTCTGTCAAATGGGGATGAAGACTGGGAGCCCCCCGGGGGACAACCTCATCACCTTGTCTCTCCCTCGGCGCTTAGAACAGTGCTTGGCACATAGTAAGCGCTTCACAAATACCATCATTATTATTATTATTATTACAGTGCTTGGCACATAGTAAGCGCTTCACAAATACCATCATCATTATTATTATTATTATTATTATTATTATTACAGTGCTTGGCACATAGTAAGCGCTTCACAGATACCATTATTACTATTATTATTATTATTATTATTATTACAGTGCGTGGCACATAGTAAACGCTTAACGAATTCCATCGTTATCATTATTCTTCTTCTCTGGGCCTCAGTTTCCTCCTCTGTCAAATGGGGATGAAGACCGGGAGCCCCCCGGGGAACAACCTCATCACCTTATATCATCCCCAGCGCTTAGAACAGTGCTCGGCACATAGTAAGCGCTTCACAAATACCATTATTATTATTATTATTATTATTATTACAGTGCTTGGCACATAGTAAACGCTTAACGAATTCCATCATTATCGTTATTATTCCTCTCTGGGCCTCAGTTTCCTCCTCTGTCAAATGGGGATGAAGACCGGGAGCCCCCCGGGGGACAACCTCATCACCTTATATCGTCCTCAGCGCTTAGTACAGTGCTTGGCACATAGTAAGCGCTTCACAAATACCATCATCATTATTATTATTATTATTATTACAGTGCTTGGCACAGTAAACGCTTAACGAATTCCATCATTATCGTTATTATTCCTCTCTGGGCCTCAGTTTCCTCCTCTGTCCAATGGGGATGAAGACCGGGAGCCCCCCGGGGAACAACCTCATCACCTTATATCATCCCCAGCGCTTAGAACAGTGCTCGGCACATAGTAAGCGCTTCACAAATACCATTATTATTATTATTATTATTATTATTATTATTATTATTACAGTGCTTGGCACATAGTAAACGCTTAACGAATTCCATCATTATCGTTATTATTCCTCTCTGGGCCTCAGTTTCCTCCTCTGTCAAATGGGGATGAAGACCGGGAGCCCCCCGGGGGACAACCTCATCACCTTATATCGTCCTCAGCGCTTAGTACAGTGCTTGGCACATAGTAAGCGCTTCACAAATACCATCATCATTATTATTATTATTATTATTACAGTGCTTGGCACAGTAAACGCTTAACGAATTCCATCATTATCGTTATTATTCCTCTCTGGGCCTCAGTTTCCTCCTCTGTCCAATGGGGATGAAGACCGGGAGCCCCCCGGGGGACAACCTCATCACCTCGTATCGTCCCCAGCGCTTAGTACAGTGCTTGGCACATAGTAAGCGCTTCACAAATACCATCATCATTATTATTATTATTATTATTATTATTATTACAGTGCTTGGCACATAGTAAACGCTTAACGAATTCCATCATTATCATTATTATTATTCTCTGTGCCTCAGTTTCCTCCTCTGTCAAATGGGGATGAAGACTGTGCGCCCCACGTTGGACAACCTCATCACCTCGTCTCCCCCCCAGCGCTTAGAACAGTGCTGGGCACATAGTAAGCGCTTCACAAATATTATTATTATTATTATTCTCTGGGCCTCAGTTTCCTCCTCTGTCCAATGGGGATGAAGACCGCGAGCCCCCCGGGGGCCAACCTCATCACCTTGTCTCCCCCCCAGCGCTTAGTACAGTGCTCGGCACATAGTAAGCGCTTCACAAATATTATTATTACCATTCTCTGGGCCTCAGTTTCCTCCTCTGTCAAATGGGGATGAAGACCGGGAGCCCCCTGGGGGACAACCTCATCACCTTGTCTCCCCCCCACAGCGCTTAGTACAGTGCTCGGCACATGGTAAGCACTTAACAAATACGATCATTATTATTATCATTGTTATTCTCTGGGCCTCAGTTTCCTCCTCTGTCCAATGGGGATGAAGACCGTGAGCCCCCCGGGGGACAACCTCATCACCTTGTCTCTCCCCAGCGCTTAGTACAGTGCTTGGCACCTAGTAAGCGCTTCACAAATATTATTATTACTATTCTCTGGGCCTCAGTTTCCTCCTCTGTCAAATGGGGATGAAGACCCTGCGCCCCACGTTGGACAACCTCATCACCTCATATCGTCCCCAGCGCTTAGTACAGTGCTTGGCACATAGTAAGCGCTTCACAAATACCATCATCATCATCATTATTATTATTATTACAGTGCTTGGCACATAGTAAAGGCTTAACGAATTCCATCATTATCATTATTATTATTCTCTGGGCCTCAGTTTCCTCCTCCGTCAAATGGGGATGAAGCCTGTGAGCCCCCCGGGGGACAATCTCATCACCTCACATCGTCCCCAGCGCTTAGTACAGTGCCTGGCACATAGTAAGCGCTTCACAAGTATTATTATTACCATTCTGTGGGCCTCAGTTTCCTCCTCTGTCCAATGGGGATGAAGACCGGGAGCCGCCCGGGGGACAACCTCATCACCTCGTATCGTCCCCAGCGCTTAGTACAGTGCTCGGCACATAGTAAGCGCTTCACAAATACCATCATTATTATTATTATTACAGTGCTTGGCACATAGTTAACGCTTAACAAATTCCATCGTTATCATTATTCTTCTTCTCTGGGCCTCAGTTTCCTCCTCTGTCCAATGGGGATGAAGACCGGGAGCCCCCCGGGGGACAACCTCATCACCTCGTCTCTCCCCCAGCGCTTAGTACAGTGCTCGACACATAGTAAGCGCTTATTTAATGCCACTATTATCATTCTCTGTGCCTCAGTTTCCTCCTCCGTCCAATGGGGATGAAGACCGTGAGCCCCCCGGGGGACCACCTCATCACCTTGTCTCCCCCCCAGCGCTTAGTACAGTGCCCGGCACATAGTAAGCGCTTCACGAATATTATTACTACCATTCTCTGGGCCTCAGTTTCCTCCTCTGTCAAATGGGGATGAAGACCGGGAGCCCCCCGGGAGACCACCCCATCACCTTGTCTCCCCCCCCAGCGCTTAGTACAGTGCTGGGCACATAGTAAGCGCTCAATAAATGTTATTAGGAGGAGGAGGAGGAGGAGGAGTAGTACCTCCACAGGAAGGCCTGGTTCTCCCGCCACAGCGGGGCGGCCCTCCCGGAGGCGGCGGCCCCCCCGGGGAGTGTACTGGCCGCCTCCGGGCCGGGGGAGGAGGGCGGCCGCCTCGGGGCAGCGGGCCGCGTAGAAGGCGGCCAGCATCTCCTGCCGCTCCCGCGACGTGGCGTCCACTACACGCCGCGCCAGGTCTTGGACGCTCCGCAGCCCGAGGTCGGAGGTCAGCTCGGCCAGGTGTCTCCTGAGGGGGAGCCGGGGGTCAGAGGCGCTCAGCACAGCGCTCGGCGCTCAGTAGATACCGTCAGCTCGTTGTGGACGGGGAGTGCGTCTGTTTGGCGCTGTAGTGGACTCTCCCCGGCGCTTAGTACAGTGGTTGGCACAGGGTCAGCGTTCAATAAATACCGTCAGCTCATTGTGGATGGAAAGTGTGTCTGTTTAGTCTTGCATTGGACTCTCCCCGGCGCTTAGTACAGTGCTTGGCACACGGAAAGCGCTCAGTAAATACCGCCAGCTCGTTGTGGACGGGGAGTGTGTCTGTTTAGTGTTGCATTGGACTCTCCCCGGCGCTTAGTACAGTGCTTGGACACAGAAGGTGCTCAGTAAATACCCTCAGCTCGTTGTGGATGGGGAGTGTGTCTGTTTACTGCTGTATTGGACTCTCCCCAGCGCTTAGTACAGCACTCGGCACGCGGTCAGCGCTCGGTCAGTACCGTCAGCTCGTTGTGGATGGGGAGTGTCTGTTTAGCGTTGTATTGGACTCTCCCCGGCGCTTAGTACAGTGCTCGGCACAGGGTCAGCGTTCAATAAATACCGTCAGCTCGTTGTGGATGGAAGGTGTGTGTTATATTGGACTCTCTCCTGCGCTTAGTACAGTGCTTGGCACACGGAAAGCGCTCAGTAAATAACGTCAGCTCGTTGTGCACGGGGAGTGCGTCTGTTCAGTGTTGTGCTAGACTCTTCCTGGTGCTTAGTACAGTGCTCGGCACACGGTCAGCGCTCAGTCAGTACCGTCAGCTCGTTGTGGACGGGGAGTGTGTCTGTTTAGTGTTGTAGTGGACTCTCCCCGGCGCTCAGTACAGTGCTCGGCACGGGGTCAGCGTTCAATAAATACCGTCAGCTCGTTGTGGATGGAAGGTGTGTGTTGTATTGGACTCTCCCCAGCGCTTAGTACAGTGCTTGGCACACGGAGAAGCGCTCAGTAAATACCGTCAGCTCGTTGTGGATGGAGAGTGTGTCAGTTTAGTGTTGTAGTGGACTCTCCCCGGCGCTTAGTACAGTGCTTGGCACATGGAAAGCGCTCAGTAAATACCGTCAGCTCGTTGTGGATGGAAAGTGTGTCTGTTTAGTGTTGTATTGGACTCTCCCCGGCGCTTAGTACAGTGCTTAGCACATGGAAAGCACTCAGTCAATACCGTCAGCTCATTGTGGACGGGGAGTGTGTCTGTTTAGTGTTGTACTGGACTCGCCCAGGCGCTTAGTACAGTGCTCTGCACATGGTAAGCCCTCAGTAAATACCCTCAGCTCGTTGTGGATGGGGAGTGTGTCTGTTTAGCGTTGTATTGGACTCTCCCCAGCGCTCAGTACAGTGCTCAGCACAGGGTCAGCGTTCAATAAATACCGTCAGCTCGTTGTGGATGGAAGGTGTGTGTTGTATTGGACTCTCTCCAGCGCTTAGTACAGTGCTTGGCACACGGAAAGCGCTCAGTAAATACCGTCAGCTCATTGTGCACGGGGAGTGCGTCTGTTTAGTGTTGTGCTAGACTCTTCCTGGCGCTTAGTACAGTGCTCGGCACACGGCCAGCGCTCAGTCAGTACCGTCAGCTCGTTGTGGATGGGGAGTGTGTCTGTTTAGTGTTGTATTGGACTCTCCCCGGCGCTCAGTACAGTGGTCGGCACAGGGTCAGCGTTCAATAAATACCATCAGCTCGTTGTGGATGGAAGGTGTGTGTTGTATTGGACTCTCTCCGGCGCTTAGTACAGTGCTTGGCACACGGAAAGCGCTCAGTAAATACCGTCAGCTCATTGTGGACGGGGAGTGACTGTTTACTGCTGTATTGGACTATCCCCGGCGCTTAGTACAGTGCTCGGCACACGGAAAGTGCTCAGTAAATACCGTCAGCTGTTTGTGGATGGGAAGTGTGTCTGTTTAGTGTTGTATTGGACTCTCCCCGGCGCTTAGTACAGTGCTTGGCACAGGGTCAGCGTTCAATAAATACCATCAGCTCGTTGTGGATGGGGAGTGTGTCTGTTTAGTGTTGTAGTGGACTCTCCCCGGCGCTTAGTACAGTGCTCGGCACACGGTAAGCGCTTGGTCAGTACCGTCAGCTCGTTGTGGACGGGGAGTGTGTCAGTTTAGTGTTGTAGTGGACTCTCCCCGGCGCTCAGTACAGTGCTCAGCACAGGGTCAGCGTTCAATAAATACCATCAGCTCGTTGTGGATGGAAGGTGTGTGTTGTATTGGACTCTCTCCAGCGCTTAGTACAGTGCTCGGCACACGGAAAGCGCTCAGTAAATACTGTCAGCTCGTTGTGGATGGAAAGTGTGTCAGTTTAGTGTTGTACTGGACTCTCCCCGGCGCTTAGTACAGTGCCTAGCACACGGAAAGCGCTCAGTCAATACCGTCAGCTCGTTGTGGACGGGGAGTGTGTCTGTTTAGTGTTGTATTGGACTCTCTCCGGCGCTTAGTACAGCGCTCGGCACACGGAAAGCGCTCAGTAAATACCGTCAACTCGTTGTGGATGGGGAGTGTGTCTGTTTAGTGTTGTATTGGACTCTCCCCGGCGCTCAGTACAGTGCTCGGCACAGGGTCAGCGTTCAGTAAATACCATCAGCTCGTTGTGGATGGAAGGTGTGTGTTGTATTGGACTCTCTCCGGCGCTTAGTACAGTGCTCGGCACACGGTAAGCGCTTGGTCAGTACCGTCAGCTCGTTGTGGACGGGGAGTGTGTCTGTTTAGTGTTGTAGTGGACTCTCCCCGGCGCTCAGTACAGTGCTCAGCACAGGGTCAGCGTTCAATAAATACCATCAGCTCGTTGTGGATGGAAGGTGTGTGTTGTATTGGACTCTCTCCAGCGCTTAGTACAGTGCTCGGCACACGGAAAGCGCTCAGTAAATACTGTCAGCTCGTTGTGGATGGAAAGTGTGTCAGTTTAGTGTTGTACTGGACTCTCCCGGCGCTTAGTACAGTGCCTAGCACACGGAAAGCGCTCAGTCAATACCGTCAGCTCGTTGTGGACGGGGAGTGTGTCTGTTTAGTGTTGTATTGGACTCTCTCCGGCGCTTAGTACAGCGCTCGGCACACGGAAAGCGCTCAGTAAATACCGTCAACTCGTTGTGGATGGGGAGTGTGTCTGTTTAGTGTTGTATTGGACTCTCCCCGGCGCTCAGTACAGTGCTCGGCACAGGGTCAGCGTTCAGTAAATACCATCAGCTCGTTGTGGATGGAAGGTGTGTGTTGTATTGGACTCTCTCCGGCGCTTAGTACAGTGCTTAGCACACGGAAAGCGCTCAGTAAATACCCTCAGCTCGTTGTTGATGGGGAGTGTGTCTGTTTAGTGTTGTAGTGGACTCTCCCCGGCGCTCAGTACAGTGCTCAGCACAGGGTCAGCGTTCAATAAATACCATCAGCTCGTTGTGGATGGAAGGTGTGTGTTGTATTGGACTCTCTCCAGCGCTTAGTACAGTGCTCGGCACACGGAAAGCGCTCAGTAAATACTGTCAGCTCGTTGTGGATGGAAAGTGTGTCAGTTTAGTGTTGTACTGGACTCTCCCCGGCGCTTAGTACAGTGCCTAGCACACGGAAAGCGCTCAGTCAATACCGTCAGCTCGTTGTGGACGGGGAGTGTGTCTGTTTAGTGTTGTATTGGACTCTCCCCAGCGCTTAGTACAGTGCTCGGCACACGGAAAGCGCTCAGTCAATACCGTCAGCTCGTTGTGGACGAGGAGTGTGTCTGTTTAGTGTTGTCTTGGACTCTCCCCGGCGCTTAGTACAGCACTCGGCACACGGTCAGCGCTCAGTAAATACCGTCAGCTCGTTGTGGATGGAAAGTGTGTATGTTTAGTGTTGTATTGGACTCTCCCCGGCGCTTAGTACAGTGCTCGGCACAGGGTCAGCGTTCAATAAATACCGTCAGCTCGTTGTGGATGGAAGGTGTGTGTTGTATTGGACTCTCTCCGGCGCTTAGTACAGTGCTTGGCACAAGGAAAGCGCTCAGTAAATACCGTCAGCTCGTTGTGCACGGGGAGTGCGTCTGTTTAGTGTTGTGCTAGACTCTTCCTGGCGCTTAGTACAGTGCTCGGCACACGGTCAGCGCTCAGTCAGTACCGTCAGCTCGTTGTGGACAGGGAGTGTGTCTGTTTAGTGTTGTAGTGGACTCTCCCCGGCGCTCAGTACAGTGCTCAGCACAGGGTCAGCGTTCAATAAATACCATCAGCTCGTTGTGGATGGAAGGTGTGTGTTGTATTGGACTCTCCCC
The DNA here is from genome assembly GCF_015852505.1 of Tachyglossus aculeatus. NCBI lineage: Eukaryota > Metazoa > Chordata > Mammalia > Monotremata > Tachyglossidae > Tachyglossus > Tachyglossus aculeatus. Next base: position 3,469,656 of record NC_052095.1, on the reverse strand, counting down.
GGCGCTTAGTACAGTGCTCGGCACACGGTAAGCACTCGGTCAGTACCGTCAGCTCGTTGTGGACGGGGAGTGTGTCTGTTTAGTGTTGTAGTGGACTCGCCCCGGCGCTTAGTACAGTGCTCAGCACAGGGTCAGCGTTCAATAAATACCATCAACTCGTTGTGGATGGAAGGTGTGTGTTGTATTGGACTCTCCCCGGCGCTTAGCACAGTGCTCGGCACATGGTCAGCGCCCAGTAAATACCCTCAGCTCGTTGCTGACGGAGTGTGACAGTTTAGTGTTGTATTGGACTCTCCCCGGCGCTTAGTACAGTGCTTGGACCACGGAAGGCGCTCAGTAAATACCATCAGCTCGTTGTGGACGGGGAGTGCGTCAGTTTAGTGTTGTATTGGACTCTCCCCGGCGCTTAGTACAGTGCTCGGCACACGGAAAGCGCTCAGTAAATACCGTCAGCTCGTTGTGGACGGGGAGTGCGTCAGTTTAGTGTTGTAGTGGACTCTCCCCGGCGCTTAGTACAGTGCACGGCACACGGTGAGCGCTCAGTCAATACCGTCAGCTCGTTGTGGACGGGGAGCGTGTCTGTTTACTGCTGTACTGGACTCTCCCCGGCGCTTAGTACAGTGCGCGCTCAGTAAATACCATCAACTGGATATGGGCGGGGAATGGGTCCGTTTAGCGCTGTATTGGACTCCCCCCGGCGCTTAGTACAGTGCTCGGCACCAAGTAAGCGCTTCCCAAATACCATTATTATGATACTATGACAATATTACTATTATACTATTACAACATTATTCTATTACCCAATATAAATTATTATAAATAATGTGTAATAATTATTAATTATAATTAATCACACTCATTATTATATTATTATATTCTAATAACGATGATAATTGTTATATTATTGCTATATATCATAATATTAATAGTGTCGGTGATAAGCTACATGTTATGATATTAATAACGTCGGTGATAATCACATCATCATATTATATTATTAGATTCTAATAACGATGATAATTGTTATATTATTGCTATATATCATAATATTAATCGTGTCGGTGATAAGCTACATGTTATGATATTAATAACGTCGGTGATAATTACATCATCATATTATATTATTATATTATTATATTCTAATAACGATAATTGTTATATTATTGCCATATATTATATCATAATATATTATATCATAATATTAATCGTGTCGGTGATAAGCTACATGTTATGATATTAATAATGTCGGTGATAATTACATCATCATATTATATTATCATATTATTATATTTTAATAACGATAATTGTTATATTATTGCTATATATTATATCATAATATATTATATCATAATATTAATCGTGTTGGTGATAAGCTACATGTTATGATATTAATAATGTCGGTGATAATTGCATCATCATATTATATTATTATATTATTATATTCTAATAACGATAATTGTTATATTATTGCTATATATTATATCATAATATATTATATCATAATATTAATAGTGTCGGTGATAAGCTACATGTTATTAGATTAATAATGTCGGTGATAATTACATCATATTATATTATTATATTCTAATAACGATAATTGTTATATTATTGCTATATATTATATCATAATATATATTACATAATATTAATCGTGTCGGTGACAAGCTACATGTTATGATATTAATAACGTCGGTGATAATTACATCATCATATTATATTATTATATTCTAATGACGATAATTGTTATATTATTGCTATATCAATCAATCGTATTTATTGAGCGCTTACTATGTGCAGAGCACTGTACTCAGCGCTTGCTATATATTATATCATAATATATTATATCATAATATTAATATTGTCGGTGATAAGCTACATGTTATGATATTAATAATGTCGGTGATAATCACATCATCATATTATATTATTGTATTCTAATAACGATAATTGTTATATTATTGCTATATCAATCAATCGTATTTATTGAGCGCTTACTATGTGCAGAGCACTGTACTCAGCGCTTGCTATGTATTATATCATAATATATTATATCATAACATTAATAGTGTCGGTGATAAGCTACATGTTATGATATTAATGATGTCGGTGATAATTACATCATCATATATTATTATATTCTAATAACGATAATTGTTATATTATTTTTATATATGATATCATAATATATATATGATATCATAATATTAATCGTGTCGGTGATAAGCTACATGCTATGATATTAATAATGTCGGTGATAATTACATCATCATATTATATGATTATATTCTAATAACGAGAATTGTTATATTATTGCTATATATTATATCATAATATATTATATCATAATATCAATAGTGTCGGTGATAAGCTACATGTTATTATATTAATAATGTCGGTGATAATCACACCATCATATTACATTATCATATTATTATATTCTAATAACGATAATTGTTATATTATTGCTATATCAATCAATCGTATTTATTGAGCGCTTACTATGGGCAGAGCACTGTACTAAGCGCTTGCTATATATTATATCATAATATATGATATCATAATATTAATAGTGTCGGTGATAAGCTACATGTTATGATATTAATAATGTGGGTGATAATTACATCATCATATTATATTATTATATTCTAATAACGATAATTGTTATATTATTGTTATATATTATATCATAATATATATTATATCATAATATTAATCGTGTCGGTGATGAGCTACATGCTATGATATTAATAATGTCGGTGATAATTACATCATATTATTATATTATTATATTCTAATAACGATAATTGTTATATCATTGCTATATATTGTATCATAATATATTATATCATAATATCAATAGTGTCGGTGATAAGCTACATATTATATTAATAATGTCGGTGATAATCACACCATCATATTATATTATCACATTATTATATTCTAATCATGATAATTGTTATATTATTGCTATATCAATCGTATTGAGCGCTTACTATGTGCAGAGCACTGTACTAAGCGCTTGCTATATATTATATCATAATATATGGTATCATAATATTAATCGTGTCGGTGATAAGCTACATGTTATGATATTAATAATGTCGGTGATAATTACATCATCATATTATATTATTGTATTCTAATAACGATAATTGTTATATTATTGCTATATCAATCAATCGTATTTATTGAGCGCTTACTATGTGCAGAGCACTGTACTCAGCGCTTGCTATGTATTATATCATAATATATTATATCATAACATTAATAGTGTCGGTGATAAGCTACATGTTATGATATTAATAATGTCGGTGATAATTACATCATCATATATTATTATATTCTAATAACGATAATTGTTATATTATTTTTATATATGATATCATAATATATATATGATATCATAATATTAATCGTGTCGGTGATAAGCTACATGCTATGATATTAATAATGTCGGTGATAATTACATCATCATATTATATGATTATATTCTAATAACGAGAATTGTTATATTATTGCTATATATTATATCATAATATATTATATCATAATATCAATAGTGTCGGTGATAAGCTACATGTTATTATATTAATAATGTCGGTGATAATCACACCATCATATTACATTATCATATTATTATATTCTAATAACGATAATTGTTATATTATTGCTATATCAATCAATCGTATTTATTGAGCGCTTACTATGGGCAGAGCACTGTACTAAGCGCTTGCTATATATTATATCATAATATATGATATCATAATATAAATAGCGTCGGTGATAAGCTACATGTTATGATATTAATAATGTGGGTGATAATTACATCATCATATTATATTATTATATTCTAACAACGATAATTGTTATATTATTGTTATATATTATATCATAATATATATTATATCATAATATTAATCGTGTCGGTGATGAGCTACATGCTATGATATTAATAATGTCGGTGATAATTACATCATATTATTATATTATTATATTCTAATAACGATAATTGTTATATCATTGCTATATATTGTATCATAATATATTATATCATAATATCAATAGTGTCGGTGATAAGCTACATATTATATTAATAATGTCGGTGATAATCACACCATCATATTATATTATCACATTATTATATTCTAATCATGATAATTGTTATATTATTGCTATATCAATCGTATTGAGCGCTTACTATGTGCAGAGCACTGTACTAAGCGCTTGCTATATATTTTATCATAATATATGATATCATAATATTAATCGTGTCGGTGATAAGCTACATGTTATTATATTAATAATGTCGGTGATAATTACATCATCATATTATATGATTATATTCTAATAACGATAATTGTTATATCATTGCTATATATTGTATCATAATATATTATATCATAATATCAATAGTGTCGGTGATAAGCTACATATTATATTAATAATGTCGGTGATAATCACACCATCATATTATATTATCACATTATTATATTCTAATCACGATAACTGTTATATTATTGCTATATCAATCGTATTGAGCGCTTACTATGTGCAGAGCACTGTACTAAGCGCTTGCTATATATTATATCATAATATATGGTATCATAATATTAATCGTGTCGGTGATAAGCTACATGTTATGATATTAATAATGTTGGTGATAATTACATCATCATATTATATTATTGTATTCTAATAACGATAATTGTTATATATTATATCATAATATATATATTATATCATAATATTAATCGTGTCGGTGATAAGCTACATGCTATGATATTAATAATGTCGGTGATAATTACATCACCATATTATATTAATAATTATATTATTGTCATGTGTTAGTGTATTATATAGTGATGATGAGGATAATATTGGTATTTTGTAAGCGCTTAGTACATGTCCAGGACTGTTCTGAGCGCCGGGGGCAAGCGCTTTAGTGGCCGGGTGAAGTCCGAGCGGCGCTCGGGAGGCCAAGGCGTCCTCCCCATCACCCCCGCGCCCCCCCAACGTCCTCTGCGGGGCGCTTATCACAGCGTCCCGTCCCCGGCGGGGCGCTTATCACAGCCCCCTCCCCCCCGGCCCCCCGACCTTCGGAGGGCGGCGGGGGTCTCTCCGACGAGGACGGTGACGGGGCCCACCCGGCGAGCCTCCTTCCGCGTCCAGGTGATGGGGTGGACGACCCCGGGCGGCGGCGGCGGCGCTCCCACCCTGCGCGGCACGTTCTGCGGCGGGGACTGTACTGAGCGCTGCGGAAGAAGATGATCACAGTGATTACGGCACTGGTTATTAGCGATGATGATGATGAATGGGATTTCTTAAGCGCTTAGTATGTGTCCGGCACTGTTTTAAGCACTAAGGGGGCGGATGGTGCTACTTGGTGGATGCCTCTCTTGGGTCGGGGACTGTACTGAGCGCTGCAGAAGATGATGAGCATAGTGATTACGGCATTGGTTGTTAGTAATGATGATGATGATGGTATTTCTTAAGCGCTTACTAGGTGTCCGGCACTGTTTTAAGCGCCGCGGGGGCGGATGGTGCTACTTGGTGGGCGCCTCTCTTGGGTCGGGGACTGTACTGAGCGCTGCAGAAGATGATCATAGTGATTATGGCACTGGTTATTAGTAATGACGATGATGAATGGGATTTCTTAAGCGCTTAGTATGTGTCCAGCACTGTTTGAAGCACTAAGGGGGCGGATGGTGCTACTTGATGGGCGCCTCTCTTGGGTCGGGGACTGTACTGAGCGCTGCAGAAGGTGATCATAGTGATTACGGCATTGGTTATTAGCGATGATGATGATGAATGGGATTTCTTAAGCGCTTACTAGGTGTCCGGCACTGTTTTAAGCGCCGCGGGGGCGGATGGTGCTACTTGGTGGGCGCCTCTCTTGGGTCGGGGACTGTACTGAGCGCTGCAGAAGGTGATCATAGAGATTACGGCATTGGTTATTAGCGATGATGATGATGATGGGATTTCTTAAGCGCTTACTAGGTGTCCAGCACTGTTTTAAGCACTAAGGGGGCGGATGGTGCTACTTGATGGGCGCCTCTCTTGGGTCGGGGACTGTACTGAGCGCTGCAGAAGGTGATCATAGTGATTATGGCATTGGTTATTAGTAATGACGATGATGAATGGGATTTCTTAAGCGCTTAGTATGTGTCCAGCACTGTTTTAAGCACTAAGGGGGCGGATGGTGCTACTTGGTGGGCGCCTCTCTTGGGTCGGGGACTGTACTGAGCGCTGCGGAAGATGATCATAGTGATTACGGCATTGGTTATTAGCAATGATGATGATGATGGGATTTCTTAAGCGCTTACTATGTGTCCGGCACTGTTTTAAGCGCTGAGGGGGCGCCGGATGGTGCTACTTGGTGGGCGCCTCTTCCGGGTCGGGGACTGTACTGAGCGCTGGAGAAGATGATGAGCATAGTGATTACGGCATTGGTTGTTAGTAATGACGATGATGAATGGGATTTCTTAAGCGCTTAGTATGTGTCCAGCACTGTTCTAAGCGCTGGGGTACATGATGAGAACAATAATTATGGTGTTTGTTATTATTATTGATGATATTATATTATATATACATAATATAATAATGCTGCTATTGATACTACATAACATATCATATAATAAGTATGTGCAATTATTATTGATATATAATATATCATATGAATGTTTGCTATTATTATTGACGGTATTTTATAATATAGGATATAATAAGTATTTGTTATTATTGATTATATTATATGATAATATGCGATATTATATAATAATAACAAATGCCATAATTGCCATCTTCATTATTATTATTGATGATGATGATGATGGTATTTCTTACTATGTGCCTTACTGAGCGCTGAGGGGGCGCCGGGGGGGGCGGATGGCGCTACTTGGTGGGCGCCTCTTCCGGGTCGGGGACTGTACTGAGCGCTGCAGAAGATGATGATCATAGTGATTACGGCATTGGTTATTAGCAATGATGATGATGATGGCATTTCTTAGGCGCTTACTATGTGTCCGGCACTGTTTTAAGCGCTGGGGTACATGATTAGAATAATAATTATGGTGTTTGTCATTATTATTGATGATATTATATTATATACACATAATATAATAATGTTATTGTTGATTATATTACATAATATATCATATGATAAGTACGTGCAATTATTATTGATATTATATAATACATCATTTAATAAGTGTTTGCTATTATTATTGATGGTATTATATAATATATGCTATAATAAGTATTTGTTGTTATTATTGATTACATTATATAAAAATATATGATATTATATAATAATAACAAATACCGTAATTGCCATCTTCATTATTATTATTGATGATGATGATGATGGCATTTCTTACTATGTGGCTTCCTAAGCACTGAGGGGGGGACCGGGGGGGATGATGCTACTTGGTGGGCGCCTCTCTTGGGTCGGGGACTGTACTGAGCGCTGCAGATGATGAGCATAGTGATTACGGCATTGGTTATTAGCGATGATGATGATGATGGGATTTCTTAAGCCCTTACTAGGTGTCCAGCACTGTTTTAAGCGCCACGGGGGCGGATGGTGCTACTTGGTGGGCGCCTCTTCTGGGTCGGGGACTGTACTGAGCGCTGCAGAAGATGATCATAGTGATTATGGCATTGGTTATTAGTAATGACGATGATGAATGGGATTTCTTAAGCGCTTAGTATGTGTCCAGCACTGTTTTAAGCACTAAGGGGGCGGATGGTGCTACTTGATGGGCGCCTCTCTTGGGTCGGGGACTGTACTGAGCGCTGAGGAAGATGATGAGCATAGTGATTACGGCATTGGTTATTAGCAATGATGATGATGATGATGGGATTTCTTAAGCGCTTACTACGTGTCCGGCACTGTTTTAAGCGCTGGGGTGCATGGTTAGAACAATAATTACAGTGTTTGTTATTATTATTGATGACATTATATCATATACGTAATATAATAATGTTATTATTGATGATGTTACATACCATATCATATAATAAGCGTGTGCAATTATTATTGATCTTATATCTCATATAATGAGTGTTTGCTACTATTATTGACGGTATTATATAATATATGATAATAAGTATGTGTTGTTATTATTGATTATATAATATAATAATATATGATATTATATAATAATAACAAATACCGTAAGTGCCATTATTATTATTATTATTATTATTATGGTATTTCTATGTGGCTTACTAAGCGCTGAGGGAGGATGATGCTACTTGGTGGGCGCCTCTCCTGGGCCAGGGACTGTACTGAGCGCTGCGGAAGATGACGAGCACAGTGATTACGGCATTGGTTATTAGCGATGGCGACGATGAATGGGATTTCTTAAGCGCTTACTAGGTGTCCGGCACTGTTTTAAGCGCTGAGCGGGGGGGCGGATGGTGCTACTTGGTGGGCGCCTCTCGGGTCGGGGACTGTACTGAGCGCTGCAGAAGATGATCACAGTGATTACGGCATTGGTTATTAGCAATGACGATGATGAATGGGATTTCTTAAGCGCTTAGTATGTGTCCAGCACTGTTTTAAGCACTAAGGGGGCGGATGGTGCTACTTGATGGGTGCCTCTCTTGGGTCGGGGACTGTACTGAGCGCTGCAGAAGATGATCATAGTGATTATGGTAATGACGATGATGAATGGGATTTCTTAAGCGCTTAGTATGTGTCCGGCACTGTTTTACGCGCTAAGGGGGTGGGTGATGCTACTTGGTGGGCGCCTTTCTTGGGTCGGGGACTGTACTGAGCACTGAGGAAGATGATCACAGTGATTACGGCATTGGTTATTAGCAATGATGATGATGATGGGATTTCTTAAGCGCTTACTATGTGTCCGGCACTGTTTTAAGCGCTGGGGTAGATGATTAGAACAATAATTATGGTGCTTGTTATTATTATTGATGATATCATATCACACATACATAATACAATAATGTTATTGATGATATTACATAATATATCATATAACATGTGCTATTATTGTTGATATTATATAATATATTATATGATTAGTGTTTGCTATTATTATTGATGGTATGATATAATGTATATGATATAATAAGTATTTGTTGTTATTATTGATTACATTAGATAATAATATATGATAATAACAGATACCGTAATTGCCATCATCATTATTATTATTATTGTTATTGATGATGATGATGATGATGATGGAATTTCTTACTATGTGGCTTACTAAGCACTGAGGGGGCGCCGGGGGGGATGATGCTACCTGGTGGGCGCCACTTCCGGGTCGGGGACTGTACTGAGCGCTGCGGAAGATGACAAGCGCAGTGATTATGGCATTGGTTATTAGCGATGACGATGATGATGGGATTTCTTAAGCGCTTACTAGGTGTCCAGCACTGTTTTAAGCACTAAGGGGGCGGATGGTGCTACTTGATGGGCGCCTCTCTTGGGTCGGGGACTGTACTGAGCGCTGCAGAAGATGATCATAGTGATTACGGCATTGGTTATTAGCGATGACGATGATGAATGGGATTCCTTAAGCGCTTACTAGGTGTCCAGCACTGTTTTAAGCACTAAGGGGGCGGATGGTGCTACTTGATGGGCGCCTCTCTTGGGTCGGGGACTGTACTGAGCGCTGCGGAAGATGATCATAGTGATTACGGCATTGGTTATTAGCAATGATGATGATGATGGGATTTCTTAAGCGCTTACTATGTGTCCGGCACTGTTTTAAGCGCTGAGGGGGCGCCGGATGGTGCTACTTGGTGGGCGCCTCTTCCGGGTTGGGGACTGTACTGAGCGCTGGAGAAGATGATGAGCATAGTGATTACGGCATTGGTTGTCAGTAATGATGATGATGATGGTATTTCTTAAGCGCTTACTACGTGTCCGGTACTGTTTTAAGCGCTGGGGTACATGATTAGAACAACAATTATGGTGTTTGTCATTATTATTTATTATTATATTATATTATATATACATAATATAATAATGTTATTATTGATGATATTACATAACATATCATATAATGACAAGTATGTGCGATTATTATTGAAATTATATAATAAGTGTTTGCTATTATTATTGATGGTATTTTATAATATATGATATAATAAGTACTTGTTGTTATTATTGATTATATTATATAATAATATGCGATATTATATAATAATAACAAATGCCATAATTGCCATCTTCATTATTATTATTGATGATGATGATGGTATTTCTTACTATGTGCCTTACTGAGCGCTGAGGGGGCACCGGGGGGGATGATGCTACTTGGTGGGCGCCTCTTCTGGGTCGGGGACTGTACTGAGCGCTGCGGAAGATGAGGAGCATAGTGATTACGGCATTGGTTATTAGCAATGATGATGATGATGGGATTTCTTAAGCGCTTACTATGTGTCCAGCACTGTTTTAAGTGCTGGGGTACATGATTAGAACAATAATTATGGTGTTTGTCATTATTATTTATTATTATATTATATTATATACACATAATATAATAATGTTATTGTTGATTATATTACATAATATATCATATAATAAGTACGTGCAATTATTATTGATATTATATAATATATCATTTAATAAGTGCTTGCTATTATTATTGATGGTATTATGTAATATATGATATAATAAGTATTTGTTGTAATTATTGATTATATTACATAATAATATATGATATTATATAATAATAACAAATACCGTAATTGCCATCTTCATTATTATTATTGATGATGATGATGATGTTATTTCTTACTATGTGGCTTACTAAGCGCTGAGGGGCCGCCGGGGGGGGGCGGATGGTGCTACTTGGTGGGCGCCTCTTCCGGGTTGGGGACTGTACTGAGCGCTGCAGAAGATGATCATAGTGATTACGGCATTGGTTATTAGCAATGATGATGATGATGGTATTTCTTAAGCGCTTACTATGTGTCCGGCACTGTTTAAAGCGCTGGGGTACATGATTAGAACAATAATTATGGTGTTTGTCATTATTATTGATGATATTATATTATATATACATAATATAATAATGTTGCTATTGATATTACATATCATATAATAAGTATGTGCAATTATTATTGATATTATACAATATATCATATGAATGTTTGCTATTATTATTGACGGTATTTTATAATATATGATATAATAAGTATTTGTTATTATTGATTATATTATATAATAATATGCGATATTATATAATAATAACAAATACCGTAATTGCCATCATCATTATTATTATTGTTATTGATGATGATGATGGTATTTCTTACTATGTGGCTTCCTAAGCACTGAGGGGGGCGCCGGGGGGGATGATGCTACTTGGTGGGCGCCTCTTCCGGGTCGGGGACTGTACTGAGCGCTGCAGAAGATGATGAGCATAGTGATTATGGCATTGGTTATTAGTAATGATGATGATGATGGTATTTCTTAAGCACTTACTATGTGTCCGGCACTGTTTTAAGCGCTGGGGTACATGATCAGAATAATAATTATGGTGTTTGTCATTATTATTGATGATATTATATACACATAATATAATAATGTTATTGTTGATTATATTACATAATATATCATATAATAAGTATGTGCAATTATTATTGATATTATATAATATATCATTTAATAAGTGCTTGCTATTATTATTGATGGTATTATATAATATATGATATAAGTATTTGTTGCTATTATTGATTATATTATACAATAATATATGATATCATATAATAATAAAAAATACCGTAATTGCCATCATCATTATTATTATTGTTATTGATGATGATGATGATGATGGCATTTCTTAAGCGCTAACTATGTGTCCAACACTGTTCTAAGCGCTGGGGTACATGATGAGAACAATACTTATGGTGTTTGTTACTATTATTGATGATATTATATCGTATACATAATAAATTACTGCTATCATTGATGATATTACATAATATATCATATAATAATAAGTATGTGCAATTATTATTGCTATTGAATAATAAGTGCTATTATTACTGATGGTATATTACATATGCTATAATAAGTATTTGTTGTTATTATTGCTTATATAATAATATATGATATTATATAATAATAACAAATACCGTAATTGCCATCATCATTATTATTATTGTTATTGATGATGATGATGGTATTTCTTACTATGTGGCTTACTAAGCGCTGAGGCGGCGCTGGGGGGGCGGATGGTGCTACTTGGTGGGCGCCTCTTCTGGGTCGGGGACTGTACTGAGCGCTGCAGAAGATGATCACAGTGATTACGGCATTGGTTATTAGCAATGATGATGATGATGGGATTTCTTAAGCGCTCACTATGTGTCCGGCACTGTTTTAAGCGCTGGGGTACATGATTAGAACAATAATTATGGTGTTTGTTATTATCATTGATGATATTATATTATATACCCATAATATAATAATGTTATTGTTGATTATATTACATAATATATCATATAATAAGTACGTGCAATTATTATTGATATTATATAATATATAATCTAATAAGTGTTTGCTATTATTATTGATGGTATTATATAATATATGATATAATAAGTATTTGTTGTAATTATTGATTATATTACATAATAATATATGATATTATGTAATAATAACAAATACCGTAATGGCCATCTTCATTATTATTATTGATGATGATGATGATGGCATTTCTTACTATGTGGCTTCCTAAGCACTGAGGGGGGCGCCGGGGGGGATGATGCTACTTGGTGGGCGCCTCTCCTGGGTCGGGGACTGTACTGAGCGCTGGAGAAGATGATGATCATAGTGATTACGGCATTGGTTATTAGCAATGACGACGATGAATGGGATTTCTTAAGCGCTTAGTATGTGTCCAGCACTGTTTTAAGCGCTGAGGGGGCACCGGGGGGGTGGATGATGATACTTGGTGGGCGCCCCTTCTGGGTTGGGGACTGTACTGAGCGCTGCAGACGATGATAATAGTATTTATGGTATTTGTTATTATTATTATCAACGATGACAAATACCATAATTACCATTATTATTATTATTATTATTATTCATGATGATGGTATTTCTTAAGCCCTTACTATGTAGCAAGCCCTGTTCTGAGCGCTGGGGGGGATGATGATAATAGTATTTACGGTATTTGTTATTATTATTATCAATGATAACAAATACCATAATTACCATTATTATTATTATTATTAATGATGATGGTATTTCTTAAGCCCTTTCTATGTAGCAAGCCCTGTTCTGAGCGCTGGGGGAGACGATGATAATAGTATTTATGGTATTTGTTATTGTTATTATCAACAATAACAAATACCATAATTACCATTATTATTATTATTATTATTAATGATGGTGATGATGATGACGGTATTCATTAAGCCCTTTCTATGTAGAAAGCCCTGTTCTGAGCGCTGAGGGGGGATGATGATAATAGTATTTACGGTATTTGTTATTGTTATTATCAATGATAACAAATACCATAATGACCATTATTATTATTATTATTATTATTATTAATGATAATGGCATTTCTTAAGCCCTTTCTATGTAGCAAGCCCCGTTCTGAGCGCTGAGGGGGGATGATGATAATAGTATTTACGGTATTTGTTATTATCATTGTCAATAATAACAAATGCCATAATTATCATATGTAGCAAGCCCTGTTCTGAGCGCTGGGGGAGACGATGATAGTAGTCTTTACGGTATTTGTTATTATTATTATCAACGATAACAAATACCATAATTACCGCTATTATTATGATTAATAACAATAATAATGATGATGATGGTATTTCTTAAGCCCTTACTATGTAGCAAGCCCTGTTCTGAGCGCTGGGGGAGACGATGGTAATAGCATTTATTATCAATAACAAATACCATAATTACCATTATTATTATTATTATTATTATTAACGATGGTGATGATAATGATGGTATTTCTTAAGCCATTACTATGTAGCAAGCCCTGTTCTGAGTGCTGGTGGGGGGGATGATAATAATAGTATTTACGGTATTTGTTATTGTTATTACCAATGATAACAAATACCATAATTAGCACTATTATTATTATTATTATTAATGATGATGGCATTTCTTAAGCCCTTTCTATGTAGCAAGCCCCGTTCTGAGCGCTGAGGGGGGACGGTGATAATAGTATTTACGGTATCTGTTATTATTATTGTCAATAATAACAAATGCCATAATTATCATATGTAGCAAGCCCTGTTCTGAGCGCTGGGGGAGACGATGATAATAGTATTTACGGTATTTGTTATTATTATTATCAACGATAACAAATACCATAATTACCATTATTATTATTATTATTATTAATGATGGTGATGATGATGATGGTATTTCTTAAGCCCTTTCTATGTAGCAAGCCCTGTTCTGAGCGCTGGGGGGGGATGATGATAATAATAGTATTTACGGTATTTGTTATTGTTATTACCAATGATACCAAATACCATAATTAGCACTATTATTATTATTATTAATGATGATGGCATTTCTTAAGCCCTTTCTATGTAGCAAGCCCCGTTCTGAGCGCTGGGGGGGATGATGATAATAGTATTTATGGTATTTGTTATTATCATTGTCAATAACAACAAATGCCATAATTATCATATGTAGCAAGCCCTGTTCTGAGCGCTGGGGGAGACGATGATAGTAGTATTTACGGTATTTGTTATTATTATTATCAACGATAACAAAAACCATAATTACCATTATTATTATTATTAATGATGGTGATGATGATGACGGTATTTCTTAAGCCCTTACTATGTAGCAAGCCCTGTTCTGAGCGTGGCGGGGGGGGATGATGATAATAATAGTATTTACGGTATTTGTTATTGTTATTACCAATGATACCAAATACCATAATTAGCACTATTATTATTATTATTAATGATGATGGCATTTCTTAAGCCCTTTCTATGTAGCAAGCCCCGTTCTGAGCGCTGAGGGGGGATGATGATAATAGTATTTATGGTATTTGTTATTATCATTGTCAATAACAACAAATGCCATAATTATCATATGTATCAAGCCCTGTTCTGAGCGCTGGGGGAGACGATGATAGTAGTATTTACGGTATTTGTTATTATTATTATCAACGAGAACAAAAACCATAATTACCATTATTATTATTATTAATGATGGTGATGATGATGACGGTATTTCTTAAGCCCTTACTATGTAGCAAGCCCTGTTCTGAGCGTGGGGGGGGGGGGATGATGATAATAATAGTATTTACGGTATTTGTTATTGTTATTACCAATGATACCAAATACCATAATTAGCACTATTATTATTATTATTAATGATGATGGCATTTCTTAAGCCCTTTCTATGTAGCAAGCCCCGTTCTGAGCGCTGAGGGGGGACGATGATAACAGTATTTACGGTATCTGTTATTATCATTATCAACAATAACAAATACCATGATAATTATTATTATTATTAGTAATGATGGTGATGATGATGATGACGGTATTTCTTAAGCCCTTACTATGTAGCAAGCCCTGTTCCGAGCGCTGGGGGGGGGATGATGATAATAATAGTATTTACGGTATTTGTTATTGTTATTACCAATGATACCAAATACCATCATTAGCATTATTATTATTATTATTATTATTATTATTAACGATGATGGCATTTCTTAAGCCCTTTCTATGTAGCAAGCCCCGTTCTGAGCGCTGAGGGGGGATGATGATAATAGTATTTATGGTATTTGTTATTATCATTGTCAATAATAACAAATGCCATAATTATCATATGTAGCAAGCCCTGTTCTGAGCGCTGGGGGAGACGATCATAATAGTATTTATGGTATCTGTTATTATTATTATCAACGATAACAAATACCATGATAATTATTATTATTATTAATGATGGGGATGATGATGACGGTATTTCTTAAGCCCTTACTATGTAGCAAGCCCTGTTCCGAGCGCTGGGGGGGGGGATGATGATAATAATAGTATTTACGGTATTTGTTATTGTTATTACCAATGATACCAAATACCATCATTAGCATTATTATTATTATTATTATTAACGATGATGGCATTTCTTAAGCCCTTTCTATTTAGCAAGCCCCGTTCTGAGCGCTGAGGGGGGATGATGATAATAGTATTTATGGTATTTGTTATTATCATTGTCAATAATAACAAATGCCATAATTATCATATGTAGCAAGCCCTGTTCTGAGCGCTGGGGGAGACGATGATAACAGTATTTACGGTATCTGTTATTATTATTATCAACAATAACAAATACCATGATAATAATTATTATTATTAATGATGCTGATGATGATGATGACGGTATTTCTTAAGCCCTTTCTATGTAGCCAGCCCTGTTCCGAGCGCTGGGGGGGGATGATGATAATAATAGTATTTACGGTATTTGTTATTGTTATTACCAATGATACCAAATACCATAATTAGCACTATTATTATTATTATTAATGATGATGGCATTTCTTAAGCCCTTTCTATGTAGCAAGCCCTGTTCTGAGCGCTGAGGGGGGGATGATGATAATAATAGTATTTACGGTATTTGTTATTGTTATTACCAATGATACCAAATACCATAATTAGCATTATTATTATTATTATTAATGATGATGGTATTTCTTAAGCCCTTTCTATGTAGCAAGCCCTGTTCTGAGCGCTGAGGGGGGATGATGATAATAGTATTTATGGTATTTGTTATTATCATTGTCAATAATAACAAATGCCATAATTATCATATGCAGCAAGCCCTGTTCTGAGCGCTGGGGGAGACGATGATAGTAGTATTTACGGTATTTGTTATTATTATTATCAACGAGAACAAAAACCATAATTACCATTGTTATTATTATTAATGATGGTGATGATGATGACGGTATTTCTTAAGCCCTTTCTATGTAGCAAGCCCTGTTCCGAGCGCTGGGGGGGGGGGGGGGGATGATGATAATAGTATTTACGGCATTTGTTATTGTTATTACCAATGATACCAAATACCATAATTAGCACTATTATTATTATTATTAATGATGATGGCATTTCTTAAGCCCTTTCTATGTACCAAGCCCCATTCTGAGCGCTGAGGGGGGACGATGATAACAGTATTTACGGTATCTGTTATTATCATTATCAACAATAACAAATACCATGATAATTATTATTATTATTAGTAATGATGGTGATGATGATGATGACGGTATTTCTTAAGCCCTTACTATGTAGCAAGCCCTGTTCCGAGCGCTGGGGGGGGGATGATGATAATAATAGTATTTACGGTATTTGTTATTGTTATTACCAATGATACCAAATACCATCATTAGCATTATTATTATTATTATTATTAACGATGATGGCATTTCTTAAGCCCTTTCTATTTAGCAAGCCCCGTTCTGAGCGCTGAGGGGGGATGATGATAATAGTATTTATGGTATTTGTTATTATCATTGTCAATAATAACAAATGCCATAATTATCATATGTAGCGAGCCCTGTTCTGAGCGCTGGGGGAGACGATGATAATAGTATTTATGGTATCTGTTATTATTATTATCAACAATAACAAATACCATGATAATAATTATTATTATTAATGATGCTGATGATGATGATGACGGTATTTCTTAAGCCCTTTCTATGTAGCCAGCCCTGTTCCGAGCGCTGGGGGGGGGATGATGATAATAATAGTATTTACGGTATTTGTTATTGTTATTACCAATGATACCAAATACCATAATTAGCACTATTATTATTATTATTAATGATGATGGCATTTCTTAAGCCCTTTCTATGTAGCAAGCCCTGTTCTGAGCGCTGAGGGGGGGATGATGAGAATAATAGTATTTACGGTATTTGTTATTGTTATTACCAATGATACCAAATACCATCATTAGCATTATTATTATTATTATTAATGATGATGGTATTTCTTAAGCCCTTTCTATGTAGCAAGCCCTGTTCTGAGCGCTGAGGGGGGATGATGATAATAGTATTTATGGTATTTGTTATTATCATTGTCAATAATAACAAATGCCATAATTATCATATGCAGCAAGCCCTGTTCTGAGCGCTGGGGGAGACGATGATAGTAGTATTTACGGT